>NW_024543791.1:0-27368 GCF_018167655.1 Microtus oregoni | reverse complement strand
AGTTCTCATGGTGCTGGGTGCTCAGTACTCAGGGGGCTGGGTGCTCAGTGCTCAGGGTGCTGGGTGCTCAGTGCTCAGGGTGCTGGGTGCTCAGTGCTCGGGGTGCTGGGTGCTCAGTGCTCGGGGTGCTGGGTGCTCAGTGCTCAGTGCTCAGGGTTTTGGGTGCTCAGTGCTCAGTACTCAGGGTGCTGGGTGCTCAGTACTCAGGGTGCTGGGTGCTCAGTACTCAGGGTGCTGGGTGCTCAGTGCTCAGGGTGCTGGGTGCTCAGGACTCTGGGTGTTGGGTGCTCAGTACTCAGGGTGCTGGGTGCTCAGTGCTCGGGGTGCTGGGTGCTCAGTGCTCGGGGTGCTGGGTGCTCAGTGCTCAGGGTGCAGGGTGCTCAGTATTCAGGGTGCTGGGTGCTCAGTGCTCGGGGTGCTCGGTGTTCAGTACTCAAGGTGCTGGGTGCTCAGTGCTCAGGGTGCTGGGTGCTCAGTCCTCGGGGTGCTCCGTGCTCAGTGCTCAGGGTGCTGGGTGCTCAGTACTCAGGGTGCTCGTTGCTCAGTACTCAGGGTTCTCAGTGCTCAGGGTGCTGGGTGCTCAGTACTCAGCGTGCTCAGTGCTCAGTACTCGGGGTGCCGGGTGCTCAGTTACTCAGTGTGCTCAGTGCTCAGTACTCGGGGTGCTGTGTGCTCAGTGCTCAGTGTGCTCAGTGCTCAGTGCTCGGGGTGCTGGGTGCTCAGTGCTCGGGGCGCTGGGTGCTCAGTGCTCGAGGTGCTGGTTGCTCAGTACTCAGGGTGCTGTGTGCTCATTGCTCAGTACTCAGCGTGCTTTGTGCTCAGTGCTCAGAGTGTTGGGTGCTCAGTGCTCAGGGTGCTCTGTGCTCAGTACTCAGGGTGCTGGGTGCTCAGTGCTCGGGGTGCTGCGTGCTCAGTGCTCAGGGTGCTGGGTGCTCAGTGCTCCGGGTGCTGGGTGCTCAGTGCTCGGGGTGCTCGGTGCTCAGTACTCAAGGTGCTGGGTGCTCAGTGTTCAGGGTGCTGGGTGCTCAGTCCTCGGGGTGCTCCGTGCTCAGTGATCAGGGTGCTGTGTGCTCAGTACTCAGGGTGTTCGGTGCTCAGTACTCAGGGATCTCAGTGCTCAGTACTCAGGGTGCTGGGTGTTCAGTGCTCAGGGTGCTGGGTGCTCAGTACTCAGGGTGCTCAGTGCTCAGTACTCGGAGTGCTTGGTGCTCAGTACTCAGGGTGCTCAGTGCTCAGTACTCGGGGTGCTGGGTGCTCAGTGCTCAGGGTGCTCAGTGCTCAGTGCTCGGGGTGCTGGGTGCTCAGTGCTCGGGGAGCTGGGTGCTCAGTGCTCGGGGTGCTGGGTGCTCAGTACTCTGGGTGCTGGGTGCTCAGTACTCAGGGTGCTCAGTGCTCAGTACTCAGTGCTCAGGGTGCTCAGTGCTCAGTGCTCGGGGTGCTGGGTGCTCAGTGCTCGGGGCGCTGGGTGCTCAGTGCTCGGGGGTGCTGGGTGCTCAGTACTCGGGGTGCTGGGTGCTCAGTACTCTGGGTGTTGGGTGCTCAGTACTCAGGGTGCTGGGTGCTACGTGCTCGGGGTGCTGGGTGCTCAGTGCTCAGGGTGCTGGGTCCACAGTGCTCAGGGTGCTGAGTGCTCAGTACTCAGGGTGCTGGGTGCTTAGTGCTCGAGGTGCTCGGAGCTCAGTACTCAAGGTGCTGGGTGCTCAGTTCTCAGGGTGCTGGGTGCTCAGTCCTCGGGGTGCTCCATGCTCAGGGTGCTGGGTGCTCAGTGCTCAGGGTGCTGGGTGCTCAGTGCTCGGGGTGCTGGTTGCTGAGTGCTCAGGGTGCTGGGTGCTCAGTGCTCGGGGTGCTCGGTGCTCAGTGCTCAGGGTCCTGGGTGCTCAGTACTCAGCGTGCTGGGTGCTTAGTACTCAGGGTGCTCAGTGCTCAGTACACAGGGTGCTGGGTGCTCAGTGCTCGGGGTGCTGGGTGCTCAGTGCTCAGTACTCAGGGTGCTGGGTGCTCAGTGCTCGGGGTGCTGGGTGCTCAGTACTCAGGGTGCTGGGTGCTCAGTACTCAGTGCTCGGGGTCCTTTGTGCTCCGTGCTCGGGGTGCTGGGCGCTCAGTGCTCTGGGTGCTTAGTGCTCAGTACTCAGGGTGCTGGGTGCTCAGTACTCAGGGTGCTGGTTGCTCATTCTCAGGGTGCTGGGTGCTCAGTGCTCGGGGTGCTGGGTGCTCAGTACTCAGGTTGCTGGGGGCTCAGTACTCAGGGTGCTGGGTGCTCAGTACTCAGGGTGTTCGGTTCTCAGTACTCAGGGTGCTGGGTGCTCATTCTCGGGGTGCTGGGTGCTCAGTGCTCGGGTTGCTGGGTGCTCAGTACTCAGGGTGCTGGGGGCTCAGTACTCAGGGTGCTGGGGTGCTCAGTACCTCAGGGTGATCTGTTCTCAGTACTCAGGTTGCAGGGTGCTCAGTGCTCGGGGTGCTGGGTGCTCAGTACTCGGGGTGCTCAGTGCTCAGTACTCAGGGTGCTGGGTGCTCAGTACTCAGGGTGCTGGGTGTTCAGTGCTCAGGGTGCTCGGTGCTCAATACTCGGGGTGCTGGGTGCTCAGTACTCGGGGGTGCTGGGTGCTCAGTGCTCAGGGTGCTGGGTGCTCAGTGCTCGGGTTGCTGGGTGCTCAGTGCTGAGGGTGGTGCTGGGTGCTCAGTACTCAGGGTGCTGGGTGCTCAGTGCTCAGGGTGCTGGGTGCTCAGTACTAAGGTTGCTGGGTGCTCAGTACTCAGGGTGCTGGGTGCTCAGTACTCAGGGTGCTGGGTGCTCAGTGCTCAATGTGCTGGGTACTCAGTACTCAGGGTGCTGGGTGCTCAGTACTCACTGTGCTGGGTGCTCAGTGCTCAGGGTGCTGGGTGCTCAGTGCTCAGGGTGCTGGGTGCACAGTTCTCAGGGTGCTGGGTGCTCAGTGCTCAGGGTGATCGGTGCTCAGTACTCAGGGTGCTCAGTACTCAGGGTGCTGGGTGCTCAGTGCTCGGGGTGCTGGGTGCTCAGTACTCGGGGTGCTGGGTGCTCTGTACTCAGGGTGCTGGGTGCTCAGTGCTCGGGGTCCTGGGTGCTCAGTGCTCAGGGTGATTGGTGCTCAGTACTCAGGGTGCTGGGTGCTCAGTGCTCAGGGTGCTGGGTGCGCAGTCCTCAGGGTGCTCAGTGCTCAGGGTGCTGGGTGCTCAGTGCTCGGGTGCTCGGTGCTCAGTACTCAAGGTGCTGAGTGCTCAGTACTCAGGGTGCTGGGTGCTCAGTACTCATGGTGCTGGGTGCTCAGTACTCAGGGGGCTGGGTGCTCAGTGCTCAGGGTGCTGGGTGCTCAGTGCTCAGGGTGCTGGGTGCTCAGTGCTCGGGGTGCTGGGTGCTCAGTGCTCGGGTGCTGGGTGCTCAGTGCTCAGGGTGTTGGGTGCTCAGTGCTCAGTGCTCAGGGTGCTGGGTGCTCAGTACTCAGGGTGCTGGGTGCTCTGTACTCAGGGTGCTGGGTGCTCAGTACTCGGAGTGCTTGGTGCTCAGTACTCGGGGTGCTTGGTGCTCAGTACTCAGGGTGCTCAGTGCTCAGTACTCGGGGTGCTGGGTGCTCAGTGCTCAGGGTGCTCAGTGCTCAGTGCTCGGGGTGCTGGGTGGTCAGTGCTCGGGGTGCTGGGTGCTCAGTGCTCGGGGTGCTGGGTGCTCAGTACTCTGGGTGCTGGGTGCTCAGTACTCAGGGTGCTCAGTGCTCAGTACTCAGTGCTCAGGGTGCTCAGTGCTCAGTGCTCGGGGTGCTGGGTGCTCAGTGCTCGGGGCGCTGGGTGCTCAGTGCTCGGGGTGCTGGGTGCTCAGTACTCGGGTTGCTGGGTGCTCAGTACTCTGGGTGTTGGGTGCTCAGTACTCTGGGTGCTGGGTGCTACGTGCTCGGGGTGCTGGGTGCTCAGTGCTCAGGGTGCTGGGTGCACATTGCTCAGGGTGCTGGGTGCTCAGTACTCAGGGTGCTGGGTGCTTAGTGCTCGAGGTGCTCGGAGCTCAGTACTCAAGGTGCTGGGTGCTCAGTTCTCAGGGTGCTGGGTGCTCAGTCCTCGGGGTGCTCCATGCTCAGGGTGCTGGGTGCTCAGTGCTCAGGGTGCTGGGTGCTCAGTGCTCGGGGTGCTGGTTGCTGAGTGCTCAGGGTGCTGGGTGCTCAGTGCTCGGGGTGCTCGGTGCTCAGTGCTCAGTGTCCTGGGTGCTCAGTACTCAGCGTGCTGGGTGCTTAGTACTCAGGGTGCTCAGTGCTCAGTACACAGGGTGCTGGCTGCTCAGTGCTCGGGGTGCTGGGTGCTCAGTGCTCAGTACTCAGGGTGCTGGGTGCTCAGTGCTCGGGGTGCTGGGTGCTCAGTACTCAGGGTGCTGGGTGCTCAGTACTCAGTGCTCGGGGTCCTTTGTGCTCCGTGCTCGGGGTGCTGGGCGCTCAGTGCTCTGGGTGCTTAGTGCTCAGTACTCAGGGTGCTGGGTGCTCAGTACTCAGGGTGCTGGTTGCTCATTCTCGGGGTGCTGGGTGCTCAGTGCTCGGGGTGCTGGGTGCTCAGTACTCAGGTTGCTGGGGGCTCAGTACTCAGGGTGCTGGGTGCTAAGTACTCAGGGTGTTCGGTTCTCAGTACTCAGGGTGCTGGGTGCTCATTCTCGGGGTGCTGGGTGCTCAGTGCTCGGGGTGCTGGGTGCTCAGTACTCAGGGTGCTGGGGGCTCAGTACTCAGGGTGCTGGGTGCTCAGTACTCAGGGTGATCTGTTCTCAGTACTCAGGTTGCAGGGTGCTCAGTGCTCGGGGTGCTGGGTGCTCAGTACTCGGGGTGCTCAGTGCTCAGTACTCAGGGTGCTGGGTGCTCAGTACTCAGGGTGCTGGGTGTTCAGTGCTCAGGGTGCTCGGTGCTCAATACTCGGGGTGCTGGGTGCTCAGTACTCGGGGTGCTTTGTGCTCAGTGCTCAGGGTGCTGGGTGCTCAGTGCTCGGGTTGCTGGGTGCTCAGTGCTGAGGGTGGTGCTGGGTGCTCAGTACTCAGGGTGCTGGGTGCTCAGTGCTCAGGGTGCTGGTTGCTCAGTACTAAGGTTGCTGGGTGCTCAGTACTCAGGGTACTGGGTGCTCAGTACTCAGGGTGCTGGGTGCTCAGTGCTCAATGTGCTGGGTACTCAGTACTCAGGGTGCTGGGTGCTCAGTACTCACTGTGCTGGGTGCTCAGTGCTCAGGGTGCTGGGTGCTCAGTGCTCAGGGTGCTGGGTGCACAGTACTCAGGGTGCTGGGTGCTCAGTGCTCAGGGTGATCGGTGCTCAGTACTCAGGGTGCTCAGTACTCAGGGTGCTGGGTGCTCAGTGCTCGGGGTGCTGGGTGCTCAGTACTCGGGGTGCTGGGTGCTCTGTACTCAGGGTGCTGGGTGCTCAGTGCTCGGGGTCCTGGGTGCTCAGTGCTCAGGGTGATTGGTGCTCAGTACTCAGGGTGCTGGGTGCTCAGTGCTCAGGGTGCTGGGTGCGCAGTCCTCAGGGTGCTCAGTGCTCAGGGTGCTGGGTGCTCAGTGCTCGGGGTGCTCGGTGCTCAGTACTCAAGGTGCTGAGTGCTCAGTACTCAGGGTGCTGGGTGCTCAGTACTCATGGTGCTGGGTGCTCAGTACTCAGGGGGCTGGGTGCTCAGTGCTCAGGGTGCTGGGTGCTCAGTGCTCAGGGTTCTGGGTGCTCAGTGCTCGGGGTGCTGGGTGCTCAGTGCTCGGGTGCTGGGTGCTCAGTGCTCAGGGTGTTGGGTGCTCAGTGCTCAGTGCTCAGGGTGCTGGGTGCTCAGTACTCAGGGTGCTGGGTGCTCTGTACTCAGGGTGCTGGGTGCTCAGTGCTCAGGGTGCTGGGTGCTCAGTACTCTGGGTGTTGGGTGCTCAGTACTCAGGGTGCTGGGTGCTCAGTGCTCAGGGTGCTGGGTGATCAGTGCTCAGGGTGCTGGGTGCTCAGTGATCGGGGTGCTGGGTGCTCAGTGCTCTGGGTGCTTAGTGCTCAGTACTCAGGGTGCTGGGTGCTCAGTACTCAGGGTGCTGGGTGCTCATTCTCGGGGTGCTGGGTGCTCAGTGCTCTGGGTGCTGGGTGCTCAGTACTCAGGGTGCTGGGGGCTCAGTACTCAGGGTGCTGGGTGCTCAGTACTCAGGGTGCTCGGATCTCAGTATTCAGGGTGCTGGGTTCTCATTCTCGGGGTGCTGGGTGCTCAGTGCTCGGGGTGCTGGGTGCTCAGTACTCAGGGTGCTGGGGGCTCAGTACTCAGGGTGCTGGGTGCTCAGTACTCAGGGTGATCTCTTCTCAGTACTCAGGTTGCTGGGTGCTCAGTGCTCGGGGTGATGGGTGCTCAGTACTCGGGGTGCTCAGTGCTCAGTACTCAGGGTGCTGGGTGCTCAGTGCTCGGGGTGCTGGGTGCTCAGTGCTCGGGGTGCTGGGTGCTCAGTGCTGAGTTTGGTGCTGGGTGCTCAGTACTCAGGGTGCTGGGTGCTCAGTGCTCAGGGTGCTGGGTGCTCAGTACTAAGGGTGCTGGGTGCTCAGTACTCAGGGTGCTGGGTGCTCAGTACTCAGGGTGCTGGGTGCTCAGTGCTCAGGGTCCTTGGTGCTCAGTGCTCAGGGTGCTGGGTGCTCAGTACTCAGGGTGCTGGGTGCTCAGTGCTCAGGGTGATCGGTGCTCAGTACTCAGGGTGCTCAGTACTCAGGGTGCTGGCTGCTCAGTGCTCGGGGTGCTGGGTGCTCAGTACTCGGGGTGCTGGGTGCTCTGTACTCAGGGTGCTGGGTGCTCAGTGCTCGGGGTCCTGGGTGCTCTGTGCTCAGGGTGATCGGTGCTCAGTACTCAGGGTGCTGGGTGCTCAGTGCTCAGGGTGCTGGGTACTCAGTCCTCAGGGTACTCAGTGCTCACGGTGCTGGGTGCTCAGTGCTCGGGGTGCTCGGTGCTCAGTACTCAGGGTGCTGAGTGCTCAGTACTCAGGGTGCTGGGTGCTCAGTACTCATGGTGCTGGGTGCTCAGTACTCAGGGTGCTGGGTGCTCAGTGCTCAGGGTGCTGGGTGCTCAGTGCGCGGGTTGCTGGGTGCTCAGTGCTCGGGGTGCTGGGTGCTCAGTGCTCAGTGCTCAGGGTGTTGGGTGCTCAGTGCTCAGTGCTCAGGGTGCTGGGTGCTCAGTACTCAGGGTGCTGGGTGCTCAGTACTCAGGGTGCTGGGTGCTCTGTGCTCAGGGTGCTGGGTGCTCAGGACTCTGGGTGTTGGGTGCTCAGTACTCAGGGTGCTGGGTGCTCAGTGCTCGGGGTGCTGGGTGCTCAGTGCTCGGGGTGCTCCGTGCTCAGTGCTCAGGGTGCTGGGTGCTCAGTATTCAGCGTGCTGGGTGCTCAGTGCTCGGGGTGCTCGGTGCTCAGTACTCAAGGTGCTGGGTGCTCAGTGCTCAGGGTGCTGGGTGCTCAGTCCTCGGGGTGCTCCGTGCTCAGTGCTCAGGGTGCTGGGTGCTCAGTACTCAGGGTGCTCGGTGCTCAGTACTCAGGGTTCTCAGTGCTCAGGGTGCTGGGTGCTCACTACTCAGGGTGCTCAGTGCTCAGTACTCGGGGTGCTGGGTGCTCAGTACTCAGGGTGCTCAGTGCTCAGTACTCGGGGTGCTGGGTGCTCAGTGCTCAGTGTGCTCAGTGCTCAGTGCTCGGGGTGCTCGGTGTTCAGTGCTCGGGGCGCTGGGTGCTCAGTGCTCGAGGTGCTGGTTGCTCAGTACTCAGGGTGCTGTGTGCTCAGTGCTGAGTACTCAGCGTGCTGGGTGCTCAGTGCTCAGAGTGTTGGGTGCTCAGTACTCAGGGTGCTGGGTGCTCAGTGCTAAGTGCTCAGGGTGCTCAGTGCTCAGGGTGCTCAGTGCTCAGGGTGCTGGGTGCTCAGGGTGCTGGGTGCTCAGTGCTCAGGGTGCTGGGTGCTCAGTGCTCAGTGCTCAGGGTGCTGGGTGCTCAGTGCTCAGTGCTCAGGGTGCGGTGTTCAGTACTCAGGGTGCTCGGTGCTCAGTGCTCAGGGTGCTGGGAGCTCAGTACTCAGGGTGCTGGGTGCTCAGTGCTCAGGGTGCTGGGTACTCAGTCCTCAGGGTGCTCAGTGCTCAGGGTGCTGGGTGCTCAGTGCTCGGGGTGCTCGGTGCTCAGTACTCAGGGTGCTGAGTGCTCAGTACTCAGGTTGCTGGGTGCTCAGTTCTCATGGTGCTGGGTGCTCAGTACTCAGGGGGCTGTTTGCTCAGTGCTCAGGGTGCTGGGTGCTCAGTGCTCAGGGTGCTGGGTGCTCAGTGCTCGGGGTGCTGGGTGCTCAGTGCTCGGGGTGCTGGGTGCTCAGTGCTCAGTGCTCTGTTTGTTGGGTGCTCAGTGCTCAGGGTGCTGGGTGCTCAGTACTCAGGGTCCTGGGTGCTCAGTACTCAGGGTGCTGGGTGCTCAGTGCTCAGGGTGCTGGGTGCTCAGGACTCTGGGTGTTGGGTGCTCAGTACTCAGGGTGCTGGGTGCTCAGTGCTCGGGGTGCTGGGTGCTCAGTGCTCGGGGTGCTGGGTGCTCAGTACTCAGGTTGCCGGGTGCTCAGTATTCAGGGTGCTGGGTGCTCAGTGCTCGGGGTGCTCGGTGCTCAGTACTCAAGGTGCTGGGTGCTCAGTGCTCAGGGTGCTGTGCGCTCAGTCCTCGGGGTGCTCCATGCTCAGTGCTCAGAGTGCTGGGTGCTCAGTACTCAGGGTGCTCGGTGCTCAGTACTCAGGGTTCTCAGTGCTCAGGGTGCTGGGTGCTCAGTACTCAGGGTGCTCAGTGCTCAGTACTCGGGGTGCTGGGTGCTCAGTACTCAGGGTGCTCAGTGCTCAGTACTCAGGGTGCTGGGTGCTCAGTGCTCAGTGTGCTCAGTGCTCAGTGCTCGGGGTGCTGGGTGCTCAGTGCTGGGGGCGCGGGGTGCTCAGTGCTCGAGGTGCTGGTTGCTCAGTACTCAGGGTGCTGTGTGCTCAGTGCTCAGAGTGTTGGGTGCTCAGTGCTCAGGGTGCTCTGTGCTCAGTACTCAGGGTGCTGGGTGCTCAGTGCTCGGGGTGCTGCGTGCTCAGTGCTCAGGGTGCTGGGTGCTCTGTGCTCAGGGTGCTGGGTGCTCAGTACTCAGGGTGCTGGGTGCTCAGTGCTCGGGGTGCTCGGTGCTCAGTAATCAAGGTGCTGGGTGCTCAGTGCTCAGGGTGCCGGGTGCTCAGTCCTCGGGGTGCTCCGTGCTCAGTGATCAGGGTGCTGGGTGCTCAGTACTCAGGGTGCTCGGTGCTCAGTACTCAGGGTTCTCAGTGCTCATTACTCAGGGTGCTGGGTGCTCAGTGCTCAGGGTGCTGGGTGCTCAGTACTCAGGGTGCTCAGTGCTCAGTACTCGGAGTGGTTGGTGCTCAGTACTCAGGGTGCTCAGTGCTCAGTGCTCGGGGTGCTGGGTGCTCAGTGCTCGGGGCGCTGGGTGCTCAGTGATCGGGGTGCTGGGTGCTCAGTACTCAGGGTGCTCAGTGCTCGGGGAGCTCGGTGCTCAGTATTCAGTGCTCGGGGTCCTGGGTGCTCCGTGCTCGGGGTGCTGGGCGCTCTGTGTTCTGGGTGTTTACTGCTCAGTACTCAGGGTGCTGGGTGCTCAGTACTCAGGGTGCTGCGTGCTCATTCTCGGGGTGCTGGGTGCTCAGTGCTCGGGGTGCTGGGTGCTCAGTACTCAGGGTGCTGGGGGCTCAGTACTCAGGGTGCTGGGTGCTCAGTACTCAGGGTGCTCGGTTCTCAGTACTGAGGGTGCTGGGTGCTCATTCTCGGGGTGCTGGGTGCTCAGTGCTCGGGGTGCTGGGTGCTCAGTACTCAGGGTGCTGGTGGCTCAGTACTCAGGGTGCTGGGTGCTCAGTACTCAGGGTGATCTGTTCTCAGTACTCAGGTTGCAGGGTGCTCAGTGCTCGGGGTGCTGGGTGCTCAGTACTCGGGGTGCTCAGTGCTCAGTGCTCAGGGTGCTTCGCGCTCAGTACTCAGGGTGCTGGGTGTTCAGTGCTCGGGGTGCTCGGTGCTCAGTACTCGGGGTGCTGGGTGCTCAGTACTCGGGGTGCTGGGTGCTCAGTGCTCAGGGTGCTTCGTGCTCAGTGCTCGGGGTGCTGGGTGCTCAGTGCTGAGGGTGGTGCTGGGTGCTCAGTACTCAGGGTGCTGGGTGCTCAGTGCTCAGGGTGCTGGGTGCTCAGTACTAAGGGTGCTGGGTGCTCAGTACTCAGGGTGCTGGGTGCTCAGTACTCAGGGTGCTGGGTGCTCAGTGCTCAGGGTGCTGGGTACTCAGTACTCAGGGTGCTGGGTGCTCAGTACTCACTGTGCTGGGTGCTCAGTGCTCAGGGTGCTGGGTGCTCAGTGCTCAGGGTGCTGGGTGCTCAGTACTCAGGGTGCTGGGTGCTCAGTGCTCAGGGTGATCGGTGCTCAGTACTCAGGGTGCTCAGTACTCAGGGTGTTGGGTGCTCAGTGCTCGGGGTGCTGGGTGCTCAGTACTCGGGGTGCTGGGTGCTCTGTACTCAGGGTGCTGGGTGCTCAGTGCTCAGGGTGCTGGGTGCGCAGTCCTCAGGGTGCTCAGTGCTCAGAGTGCTGGGTGCTCAGTGCTCGGGGTGCTCGGTGCTCAGTACTCAGGGTGCTGAGTGCTAAGTACTCAGGATGCTTGGTGCTCAGTACTCATGGTGCTGGGTGCTCAGTACTCAGGGGGCTGGCTGCTCAGTGCTCAGGGTTCTGGGTGCTCAGTGCTCGGGGTGCTGGGTGCTCAGTGCTCGGGGTGATGGGTGCTCAGTGCTCAGTGCTCAGGGTGTTGGGTGCTCAGTGCTCAGTGCTCAGGGTGCTGGGTGCTCAGTACTCAGGGTGCTGGGTGCTCAGTACTCAGCGTGCTGGGTGCTGAGTGCTCAGGGTGTTGGGTGCTCAGTACTCTGGGTGTTGGGTGCTCAGTACTCAGGGTGCTGGGTGCTCAGTGCTCGGGGTGCTGGGTGCTCAGTGCTCGGGGTGCTGTGTGCTCAGTGCTCAGGGTGCTGGGTGCTCAGTACTCAAGGTGCTGGGTGCTCAGTGCTCAGGGTGCTGGGTGCTCAGTCCTCGGGGTGCTCCGTGCTCAGTGCTCAGGGTGCTGGGTGCTCAGTACTCAGGGTGCTCGGTGCTCAGTACTCAGGGTTCTCAGTGCTCAGTGCTCAGGGTGCTGGGTGCTCAGTGCTCAGGGTGCTCAGTGCTCAGTACTCGGGGTGCTGGGTGCTCAGTACTCAGGGTGCTGGGTGCTTAGTACTCAGGGTGCTCCGTGCTCAGTACACAGGGTGCTGGGTCCTCAGTGCTCGGGGTTGTGGGTGCTCAGTGCTCAGTACTCAGGGTGCTGGGTGCTCAGTGCTCGGGGTGCTGGGTGCTCAGTACTCAGCGTGCTGGGTGCTCAGTACTCAGGGTGCTGGGTGCTCAGTGCTCAGGGTGCTGGGTGCTCAGTTCTCAGGGTGCTGGGTGCTCAGTGATCGGGGTGCTGGGTGCTCAGTACTCAGGGTGCTCAGTGCTCAGTACTCAGTGCTCGGGGTCCTGGGTGCTCCGTGCTCGGGGTGCTGGGTGCTCAGTGCTCTGGGTGCTTAGTGCTCAGTACTCAGGGTGCTGGGTGCTCAGTACTCAGGGTGCTGGGTGCTCATTCTCGGGGTGCTGGGTGCTCAGTGCTCGGGGTGCTGGGTGCTCAGTACTCAGTGTGCTGGGGGCTCAGTACTCAGGGTGCTGGGTGCTCAGTACTCAGGGTGCTCGGTTCTCAGTACTCAGGGTGTTGGGTGCTCATTCTCGGGGTGCTGAGTGCTCAGTGCTCAGGGTGCTGGGTGCTCAGTACTCAGGGTGCTGGGGGCTCAGTACTCAGGGTGCTGGGTGCTCAGTACTCAGGGTGATCTGTTCTCAGTACTCAGGTTGCTGGGTGCTCAGTGCTCGGGGTGCTGGGTGCTCAGTACTCGGGGTGCTCAGTGCTCAGTACTCAGGGTGCTGGGTGCTCAGTACTCAGGGTGCTGGGTGTTCAGTGCTCGGGGTGCTCGGTGCTCAGTACTCGAGGTGCTGGGTGCGCAGTACTCGGGGTGCTGGGTGCTCAGTGCTCTGGGTGCTGGGTGCTCAGTGCTCGGGGTGCTGGGTGCTCAGTGCTGAGGGTGGTGCTGGGTGCTCAGTACTCAGGGTGCTGGGTGCTCAGTGCTCAGGGTGCTGGGTGCTCAGTACTCAGGGTGCTCAGTGCTCAGTACTCAGGGTGCTGGGTGCTCAGTGCTCAGTGTGCTCAGTGCTCAGTGCTCGGGGTGCTGGGTGCTCAGTGCTCAGGGCGCTGGGTGCTTAGTGCACGAGGTGCTGGTTGCTCAGTACTCAGGGTGCTGTGTGCTCAGTGCTCAGTACTCAGCGTGCTGGGTGCTCAGTGCTCAGAGTTTTGGGTGCTCAGTGCTCAGGGTGCTCTGTGCTCAGTACTCAGGGTGCTGGGTGCTCAGTGCTCGGGGTGCTGCGTGCTCAGTGCTCAGGGTGCTGGGTGCTCTGTGCTCAGGGTGCAGGGTGCTCAGGACTCAGGGTGCTGGGTGCTCAGTGCTCGGGGTGCTCGGTGCTCAGTACTCAAGGTGCTGGGTGCTCAGTGCTCAGGGTGCCGGGTGCTCAGTCCTCAGGGTGCTCCGTGCTCAGTGATCAGGGTGCTGGGTGCTCAGTACTCAGGGTGCTCGGTGCTCAGTACTCAGGGTTCTCAGTGCTCATTACTCAGGGTGCTGGGTGCTCAGTGCTCAGGGTGCTGGGTGCTCAGTACTCAGGGTGCTCAGTGCTCAGTACTCGGAGTGCTTGGTGCTCAGTACTCAGGGTGCTCAGTGCTCAGTACTCGGGGTGCTGTTTGCTCAGTGCTCAGGGTGCTGGGTGCTCAGTGCTCGGGGCGCTGGGTGCTCAGTGATCGGGGTGCTGGGTGCTCAGTACTCAGGGTGCTCAGTGCTCGGGGAGCTCGGTGCTCAGTACTCAGGGTGCTGGGTGCTCAGTACTCAGTGCTCGGGGTCCTGGGTGCTCCGTGCTCGGGGTGCTGGGCGCTCAGTGCTCTGGGTGTTTAGTGCTCAGTACTCAGGGTGCTGGGTGCTCAGTACTCAGGGTGCTGGGTGCTCATTCTCGGGGTGCTGGGTGCTCAGTGCTCGGTGTGCTGGGTGCTCAGTACTCAGGGTGCTGGGGGCTCAGTACTCAGGGTGCTGGGTGCTCAGTACTCAGGGTGATCTGTTCTCAGTACTCAGGGTGCTGGGTGTTCAGTGCTCGGGGTGCTCGGTGCTCAGTACTCGGGGTGCTGGGTGCGCAGTACTCGGGGTGCTGGGTGCTCAGTGCTCGGGGTGCTGGGTGCTCAGTGCTGAGGGTGGTGCTGGGTGCTCAGTACTCAGGGTGCTGGGTGCTCAGTGCTCAGGGTGCTGGGTGCTCAGTACTAAGGGTGCTGGGTGCTCAGTACTCAGGGTGCTCGGTGCTCAGTACTCAGGGTGCTGAGTGCTCAGTGCTCAGGGTACTGGGTACTCAGTACTCAGGGTGCTGGGTGCTCAGTACTCACTGTGCTGGGTGCTCAGTGCTCAGGGTGCTGGGTGCTCAGTGCTCAGGGTGCTGGCTGCGCAGTACTCAGGGTGCTGGGTGCTCAGTGCTCAGGGTGATCGGTGCTCAGTACTCAGGATGCTCAGTACTCAGGGTGCTGGGTGCTCAGTGCTCAGGGTGCTGGGTGCTCAGTACTCGGGGTGCTGGATGCTCTGTACTCAGGGTGCTGGGTGCTCAGTGCTCGGGGTCCTGGGTGCTCAGTGCTCAGGGTAATCGGTGCTCAGTACTCAGGGGGCTCGGTGCTCAGTGCTCAGGGTGCTGGGTGCTCAGTCCTCAGGGTGCTCAGTGCTCAGGGTGCTGGGTGCTCAGTGCTCGGGGTGCTCAGTGCTCAGTACTCAGGGAGCTGAGTGCTCAGTACTCAGGGTGCTGGGTGCTCAGTACTCATGGTGCTGGGTGCTCAGTACTCAGGGGGCTGGGTGCTCAGTGCTCAGGGTGCTGGGTGCTCAGTGCTCAGGGTGCTAGGTGCTCAGTGCTCGGGGCGCTGGGTGCTCAGTGCTCTGGGTGCTTAGTGCTCAGTACTTAGGGTGCTGGGTGCTCAGTGCTCAGTGCTCAGGGTGCTGGTTGTTCAGTACTCAGGGTGCTGGGTGCTCAGTACTCAGGGTGCTGGGTGCTCAGTGCTCAGGGTGCTGGGTGCTCAGTACTTAGGGTGCTGGGTGCTCTGTGCTCAGTACTCAGGGTGCTGGGTGCTCAGTACTCAGTGCTCAGGGTCCTGGGTGCTCCGTGCTCGGGGTGCTGGGTGCTCAGTGGTCTGGGTGCTTAGTGCTCAGTACTCAGGGTGCTGGGTGCTCAGTACTCAGGGTGCTGGGTGCTCATTCTCGGGGTGCTGGGTGCTCAGTGCTCGGGGTGCTGGGTGCTCAGTACTCAGGGTGCTGGGGGCTCAGTACTCAGGGTGCTGGGTGCTCAGTACTCAGGGTGCTGGGTGCTCAGTACTCAGGGTGCTGGGTGCTCAGTACTCTGGGTGTTGGGTGCTCAGTACACAGGGTGCTGGGTGCTCCGTGCTCGGGGTGCTGGGTGCTCATTGCTCAGGGTGCTGGGTGCTCAGTGCTCAGGGTGCTGGGTGCTCAGTACTCAGGGTGCTGGGTGCTCAGTACACAGGGTGCTGGGTGCTCAGTGATCGGGGTCCTGGGTGCTCAGTACTCAGGGTGCTCAGTGCTCGGGGAGCTCTGTGCTCAGTACTCAGGGTGCTCAGTTCTCGGGGTGCTCGGTGCTCAGTACTCAAGGTGCTGGGTGCTCAGTGCTCAGGTTGCCGGGTGCTCAGTCCTCAGGGTGCTCCGTGCTCAGTGATCAGGGTGCTGGGTGCTCAGTACTCAGGGTGCTCGGTGCTCAGTACTCAGGGTTCTCAGTGCTCATTACTCAGGGTGCTGGGTGCTCAGTGCTCAGGGTGCTGGGTGCTCAGTACTCAGGGTGCTCAGTGCTCAGTACTCGGAGTGCTTGGTGCTCAGTACTCAGGGTGCTCAGTGCTCAGTACTCGGGGTGCTGTTTGCTCAGTGCTCAGGGTGCTCAGTGCTCAGTGCTCGGGGTGCTGGGTGCTCAGTGCTCGGGGCGCTGGGTGCTCAGTGATCGGGGTGCTGGGTGCTCAGTACTCAGGGTGCTCAGTGCTCGGGGAGCTCGGTGCTCAGTACTCAGGGTGCTGGGTGCTCAGTACTCAGTGCTCGGGGTCCTGGGTGCTCCGTGCTCGGGGTGCTGGGCGCTCAGTGCTCTGGGTGTTTAGTGCTCAGTACTCAGGGTGCTGGGTGCTCAGTACTCAGGGTGCTGGGTGCTCATTCTCGGGGTGCTGGGTGCTCAGTGCTCGGGGTGCTGGGTGCTCAGTACTCAGGGTGCTGGGGGCTCAGTACTCAGGGTGCTGGGTGCTCAGTACTCAGGGTGCTCGGTTCTCAGTACTGAGGGTGCTGGGTGCTCATTCTCGCGGTGATGAGTGCTCAGTGCTCGGGGTGCTGGGTGCTCAGTACTCAGGGTGCTGGTGGCTCAGTACTCCGGGTGCTGGGTGCTCAGTACTCAGGGTGATCTGTTCTCAGTACTCAGGTTGCAGGGTGCTCAGTGCTCGGGGTGCTGGGTGCTCAGTACTCAGGGTGCTCAGTGCTCAGTTCTCAGGGTGCTGGGTGCTCAGTACTCAGGGTGCTGGGTGTTCAGTGCTCGGGGTGCTCGGTGCTCAGTACTCGGGGTGCTGGGTGCTCAGTACTCGGGGTGCTGGGTGCTCAGTGCTCAGGGTGCTGGGTGCTCAGTGCTCGGGGTGCTGGGTGCTCAGTGCTGAGGGTGGTGCTGGGTGCTCAGTACTCAGGGTGCTGGGTGCTCAGTGCTCAGGGTGCTGGGTGCTCAGTACTAAGGGTGCTGGATGCTCAGTACTCAGGGTGCTGGGTGCTCAGTACTCAGGGTGCTGGGTGCTCAGTGCTCAGGGTGCTGGGTACTCAGTACTCAGGGTGCTGGGTGCTCAGTACTCACTGTGCTGGGTGCTCAGTGCTCAGGGTGCTGGGTGCTCAGTGCTCAGGGTGCTGGGTGCTCAGTACTCAGGGTGCTGGGTGCTCAGTGCTCAGGGTGATCGGTGCTCAGTACTCAGGGTGCTCAGTAATCAGGGTGCTGGGTGCTCAGTGCTCGGGGTGCTGGGTGCTCAGTACTCGGTGTGCTGGGTGCTCTGTACTCAGGGTGCTGGGTGCTCAGTGCTCGGGGTCCTGGGTGCTCAGTATCAGGGTGCTGGATGCTCAGTGCTCAGGGGGCTGGGTGCGCAGTCCTCAGGGTGCTCAGTGCTCAGAGTGCTGGGTGCTCAGTGCTCGGGGTGCTCGGTGCTCAGTACTCAGGGTGCTGAGTGCTCAGTACTCAGGATGCTGGGTGCTCAGTACTCATGGTGCTGGGTGCTCAGTACTCAGGGGGCTGGCTGCTCAGTGCTCAGGGTGCTGGGTGCTCAGTGCTCAGGGTTCTGGGTGCTCAGTGCTCGGGGTGCTCCGTGCTCAGTGCTCGGGGTGTTGGGTGCTCAGTGCTCAGTGCTCAGGGTGCTGGGTGCTCAGTACTCTGGGTGTTTGGTGCTCAGTACTCAGGGTGCTGGGTGCTCAGTGCTCGGGGTGCTGGGTGCTCAGTGCTCGGGGTGCTGTGTGCTCAGTGCTCAGGGTGCTGGGTGCTCAGTACTCAAGGTGCTGGGTGCTCAGTGCTCAGGGTGCTGGGTGCTCAGTCCTCGGGGTGCTCCGTGCTCAGTGCTCAGGGTGCTGGGTGCTCAGTACTCAGGGTGCTCGGTGCTCAGTACTCAGGGTTCTCAGTGCTCAGTGCTCAGGGTGCTGGGTGCTCAGTTCTCAGGGTGCTCAGTGCTCAGTACTCGGGGTGCTGGGTGCTCAGTACTCAGGGTGCTGGGTGCTTAGTACTCAGGGTGCTCAGTGCTCAGTACACAGGGTGCTGGGTCCTCAGTGCTCGGGGTGCTGGGTGCTCAGTGCTCAGTACTCAGGGTGCTGGGTGCTCAGTGCTCGGGGTGCTGGGTGCTCAGTACTCAGCGTGCTGGGTGCTCAGTACTCAGGGTGCTGGGTGCTCAGTGCTCAGGGTGCTGGGTGCTCAGTGCTCAGGGTGCTGGGTGCTCAGTGATCGGGGTGCTGGGTGCTCAGTACTCAGGGTGCTCAGTGCTCAGTACTCAGTGCTCGGGGTCCTGGGTGCTCCGTGCTCGGGGTGCTGGGTGCTCAGTGCTCTGGGTGCTTAGTGCTCAGTACTCAGGGTGCTGGGTGCTCAGTACTCAGGGTGCTGGGTGCTCATTCTCGGGGTGCTGGGTGCTCAGTGCTCAGGGTGCTGGGTGCTCAGTACTCAGGGTGCTGGGGGCTCAGTACTCAGGGTGCTAGGTGCTCAGTACTCATGGTGCTCGGTTCTCAGTACTCAGGGTGTTGGGTGCTCATTCTCGGGGTCCTTATTGCTCAGTTCTCGGGGTGCTGGGTGCTCAGTAATCATTGTGCTGGGGGCTCAGAACTCAGGGTGCTGGGTGCTCAGTACTCAGGGTGATCTGTTCTCAGTACTCAGGTTGCTGGGTGCTCAGTGCTCGGGGTGCTGGGTGCTCAGTACTCGGGGTGCTCAGTGCTCAGTACTCAGGGTGCTGGGTGGTCAGTACTCAGGGTGCTGGGTGTTCAGTGCTCGGGGTGCTCGGTGCTCAGTACTCAGGGTGATCTGTTCTCAGTACTCAGGTTGCTGGGTGCTCAGTGCTCGGGGTCCTGGGTGCTCAGTACTCGGGGTGCTCAGTGCTCAGTACTCAGGGTGCTGGGTGGTCAGTACTCAGGGTGCTGGGTGTTCAGTGCTCGGGGTGCTCGGTGCTCAGTACTCGGGGTGCTGGGTGCGCAGTACTCGGGGTGCTGGGTGCTCAGTGCTCTGGGTGCTGGGTGCTCAGTGCTCGGGGTGCTGGGTGCTCAGTGCTGAGGGTGGTGCTGGGTGCTCAGTACTCAGGGTGCTGGGTGCTCAGTGCTCAGGGTGCTGGGTGCTCAGTACTAAGGGTGCTGGGTGCTCAGTACTCAGGGTGCTCGGTGCTCAGTACTCAGGGTGCTGAGTGCTCAGTGCTCAGGGTGCTGGGTACTCAGTACTCAGTGTGCTGGGTGCTCAGTACTCACTGTGCTGGATGCTCAGTGCTCAGGGTGCTGGGTGCTCAGTGCTCAGGGTGCTGGGTGCTCAGTACTCAGGGTGCTGGGTGCTCAGTGCTCAGGGTGATCGGTGCTCAGTACTCAGGATGCTCAGTACTCAGGGTGCTGGGTGCTCAGTGCTCGGGGTGCTGGGTGCTCAGTACTCGGGTTGCTGGATGCTCTGTACTCAGGGTGCTGGGTGCTCAGTGCTCGGGGTCCTGGGTGCTCAGTGCTCAGGGTGATCGGTGCTCAGTACTCAGGGTGCTGGGTGCTCAGTGCTCAGGGTGCTGGGTGCTCAGTCCTCAGGGTGCTCAGTGCTCAGGGTGCTGGGTGCTCAGTGCTCGGGGTGCTCGGTGCTCAGTACTCAGGGTGCTGAGTGCTCAGTACTCAGGGTGCTGGGTGCTCAGTACTCATGGTGCTGGGTGCTCAGTACTCAGGGGGCTGGGTGCTCAGTGCTCAGGGTGCTGGGTGCTCAGTGATCAGGGTGCTAGGTGCTCAGTGCTCGGGGCGCTGGGTGCTCAGTGCTCTGGGTGCTTATTGCTCAGTACTCAGGGTGCTGGGTGCTCAGTGCTCAGTGCTCAGGGTGCTGGTTGTTCAGTACTCAGGGTGCTGGGTGCTCAGTACTCAGGGTGCTGGGTGCTCAGTGCTCAGGGTGCTGGGTGCTCAGTATTCTGGGTGTTGGGTGCTCAGTACACAGGGTGCTGGGTGCTCCGTGCTCGGGGTGCTGGGTGCTCATTGCTCAGGGTGCTGGGTGCTCAGTGCTCAGGGTGTTGGGTGCTCAGTACTCAGGGTGCTGGGTGCTCAGTACTCAGGGTGCTGGGTGCTCAGTGATCGGGGTGCTGGGTGCTCAGTACTCAGGGTGCTCAGTGCTCGGGGAGCTCTGTGCTCAGTACTCAGGGTGCTGGGTGCTCAGTACTCAGTGCTCAGGGTCCTGGGTGCTCCGTGCTCGGGGTGCTGGGTGCTCAGTGCTCTGGGTGCTTAGTGCTCAGTACTCAGGGTGCTGGGTGCTCAGTACTCAGGGTGCTGGCTGCTCATTCTCGGGGTGCTGGGTGCTCAGTGCTCGGGGTGATGGGAGCTCAGTACTCAGGGTGCTGGGGGCTCAGTACTCAGGGTGCTGGGTGCTCAGTACTCAGGGTGCTGGGTGCTCAGTACTCAGGGTGCTGGGTGCTCAGTACTCTGGGTGTTGGGTGCTCAGTACACTGGGTGCTGGGTGCTCCGTGCTCGGGGTGCTGGGTGCTCATTGCTCAGGGTGCTGGGTGCTCAGTTCTCAGGGTGCTGGGTGCTCTGTACTCAGGGTGCTGGGTGCTCAGTACTCAGGGTGCTGGGTGCTCAGTGATCGGGGTGCTGGGTGCTCAGTACTCAGGGTGCTCAGTGCTCGGGGAGCTCTGTGCTCAGTACTCAGGGTGCTGGGTGCTCAGTACTCAGTGCTCCTGGTCCTGGGTGCTCCGTGCTCGGGGTGCTGGGTGCTCAGTGCTCTGGGTGCTTAGTGCTCAGTACTCAGGGTGCTGGGTGCTCAGTACTCAGGGTGCTGGGTTCTCATTCTCGGGGTGCTGGGTGCTCAGTGCTCGGGGTGCTTGGTGCTCAGTACTCAAGGTGCTGGGGGCTCAGTACTCAGGGTGCTGGGTGCTCAGTACTCAGGGTGCTCGGTTCTCAGTATTCAGGGTGCTGGGTGCTCATTCTCAGGGTGCTGGGTGCTCAGTGCTCGGGGTGCTGGGTGCTCAGTACTCAGGGTGCTGGGGGCTCAGTACTCAGGGTGCTGGGTGCTCAGTAGTCAGGGTGCTGGGTGCTCAGTGCTCGGGGTGCTCGGTGCTCAGTACTCGGGGTGCTGGGTGCTCAGTACTCCTGGTGCTGGGTGCTCAGTGCTCAGGGTGCTGGGTGCTCAGTGCTCGGGGTGCTGGGTGCTCAGTGCTGAGGGTGGTGCTGGGTGCTCAGTACTCAGGGTGCTGGGTGCTCAGTACTCAGGGTGATCTGTTCTCAGTACTCAGGTTGCTGGGTGCTCAGTGCTCGGGGTGATGGGTGCTCAGTACTCGGGGTGCTCAGTGCTCAGTACTCAGGGTGCTGGGTGCTCAGTACTCAGGGTGCTGGGTGCTCAGTGCTCGGGGTGCTCGGTGCTCAGTACTCGGGGTGCTGGGTGCTCAGTACTCCGGGTGCTGGGTGCTCAGTGCTCAGGGTGCTGGGTGCTCAGTGCTCGGGGTGCTGGGTGCTCAGTGCTGAGGGTGGTGCTGGGTGCTCAGTACTCAGGGTGCTGGGTGCTCAGTGCTTAGGGTGCTGGGTGCTCAGTACTAAGGGTGCTGGTAGCTCAGTACTCAGGGTGCTCGGTGCTCAGTACTCAGGGTGCTGGGTACTCAGTACTCAGGGTGCTGTTTGCTCAGTGCTCAGGGTGCTTGGTGCTCAGTGCTCAGGGTGCTGGGTGCTCAGTACTCAGGGTGCTGGGTGCTCAGTGCTCAGGGTGATCGGTGCTCCGTACTCAGGGTGCTCAGTACTCAGGGTGCTGGCTGCTCAGTGCTCGCTGTGCTGGGTGCTCAGTACTCGGGGAGCTGGGTGCTCTGTACTCAGGGTGCTGGGTGCTCAGTGCTCGGGGTCCTGGGTGCTCAGTGCTCAGGGTGATCGGTGCTCAGTACTCAGGGTGCTGGGTGCTCAGTGCTCAGGGTGCTGGGTACTCAGTCCTCAGGGTGCTCAGTGCTCAGGGTGCTGGGTGCTCAGTGCTCGGGGTGCTCGGTGCTCAGTACTCAGGGTGCTGAGTGCTCAGTACTCAGGGTGCTGGGTGCTCAGTTCTCATGGTGCTGGGTGCTCAGTACTCAGGGTGCTGGGTGCTCAGTGCTCAGGGTGCTGGGTGTTCAGTGCTCAGGGTGCTGGGTGCTCAGTGCTCGGGGTGCTGAGTGCTCAGTGCTCGGGGTGCTGGGTGCTCAGTGCTCAGTGCTCAGTTTGTTGGGTGCTCAGTGCTCAGTGCTCGGGGTGCTGGGTGCTCAGTACTCAGGGTGCTGGGGGCTCAGTACTCAGGGTGCTGGGTGCTCAGTACTCAGGGTGATCTGTTCTCAGTACTCAGGTTGCTGGGTGCTCAGTGCTTGGGGTGATGGGTGCTCAGTACTCGGGGTACTCAGTGCTCAGTACTCAGGGTGCTGGGTGCTCAGTACTCAGGGTGCTGGGTGCTTAGTGCTCGGGGTGCTCGGTGCTCAGTACTCGGGGTGCTGGGTGCTCAGTACTCGGGGTGCTGGGTGCTCAGTGCTCAGGGTGCTGGGTGCTCAGTGCTCGGGGTGCTGGGTGCTCAGTGCTGAGGGTGGTGCTGGGTGCTCAGTACTCAGGGTGCTGGGTGCTCAGTGCTCAGGGTGCTGGGTGCTCAGTACTAAGGGTGCTGGGTGCTCAGTACTCAGGGTGCTCGGTGCTCAGTACTCAGGGTGCTGGGTGCTCAGTGCTCAGGGTGCTGGGTACTCAGTACTCAGGGTGCTGGGTACTCAGTACTCAGGGTGCTGTTTGCTCAGTGCTCAGGGTGCTTGGTGCTCAGTGCTCAGGGTGCTGGGTGCTCAGTACTCAGGGTGCTGGGTGCTCAGTGCTCAGGGTGATCGGTGCTCCGTACTCAGGGTGCTCAGTACTCAGGGTGCTGGCTGCTCAGTGCTCGCTGTGCTGGGTGCTCAGTACTCGGGGAGCTGGGTTCTCTGTACTCAGGGTGCTGGGTGCTCAGTGCTCGGGGTCCTGGGTGCTCAGTGCTCAGGGTGATCGGTGCTCAGTACTCAGGGTGCTGGGTGCTCAGTGCTCAGGGTGCTGGGTACTCAGTCCTCAGGGTGCTCAGTGCTCAGGGTGCTGGGTGCTCAGTGCTCGGGGTGCTCGGTGCTCAGTCCTCGGGGTGCTCCGTGCTCAGTGATCAGGGTGCTGGGTGCTCAGTACTCAGGGTGCTCGGTGCTCAGTACTCAGGGATCTCAGTGCTCATTACTCAGGGTGCTGGGTACTCAGTCCTCAGGGTGCTCAGTGCTCAGGGTGCTGGGTGCTCAGTGCTCGGGGTGCTCGGTGCTCAGTACTCAGGGTGCTGAGTGCTCAGTACTCAGGGTGCTGGGTGCTCAGTACTCATGGTGCTGGGTGCTCAGTACTCAGGGGGCTGGGTGCTCAGTGCTCAGGGTGCTGGGTGCTCAGTGATCAGGGTGCTAGGTGCTCAGTGCTCGGGGCGCTGGGTGCTCAGTGCTCTGGGTGCTTATTGCTCAGTACTCAGGGTGCTGGGTGCTCAGTGCTCAGTGCTCAGGGTGCTGGTTGTTCAGTACTCAGGGTGCTGGGTGCTCAGTACTCAGGGTGCTGGGTGCTCAGTGCTCAGGGTGCTGGGTGCTCAGTATTCTGGGTGTTGGGTGCTCAGTACACAGGGTGCTGGGTGCTCCGTGCTCGGGGTGCTGGGTGCTCATTGCTCAGGGTGCTGGGTGCTCAGTGCTCAGGGTGTTGGGTGCTCAGTACTCAGGGTGCTGGGTGCTCAGTACTCAGGGTGCTGGGTGCTCAGTGATCGGGGTGCTGGGTGCTCAGTACTCAGGGTGCTCAGTGCTCGGGGAGCTCTGTGCTCAGTACTCAGGGTGCTGGGTGCTCAGTACTCAGTGCTCAGGGTCCTGGGTGCTCCGTGCTCGGGGTGCTGGGTGCTCAGTGCTCTGGGTGCTTAGTGCTCAGTACTCAGGGTGCTGGGTGCTCAGTACTCAGGGTGCTGGCTGCTCATTCTCGGGGTGCTGGGTGCTCAGTGCTCGGGGTGATGGGAGCTCAGTACTCAGGGTGCTGGGGGCTCAGTACTCAGGGTGCTGGGTGCTCAGTACTCAGGGTGCTGGGTGCTCAGTACTCAGGGTGCTGGGTGCTCAGTACTCTGGGTGTTGGGTGCTCAGTACACTGGGTGCTGGGTGCTCCGTGCTCGGGGTGCTGGGTGCTCATTGCTCAGGGTGCTGGGTGCTCAGTTCTCAGGGTGCTGGGTGCTCTGTACTCAGGGTGCTGGGTGCTCAGTACTCAGGGTGCTGGGTGCTCAGTGATCGGGGTGCTGGGTGCTCAGTACTCAGGGTGCTCAGTGCTCGGGGAGCTCTGTGCTCAGTACTCAGGGTGCTGGGTGCTCAGTACTCAGTGCTCCTGGTCCTGGGTGCTCCGTGCTCGGGGTGCTGGGTGCTCAGTGCTCTGGGTGCTTAGTGCTCAGTACTCAGGGTGCTGGGTGCTCAGTACTCAGGGGTGCTGGGTTCTCATTCTCGGGGTGCTGGGTGCTCAGTGCTCGGGGTGCTTGGTGCTCAGTACTCAAGGTGCTGGGGGCTCAGTACTCAGGGTGCTGGGTGCTCAGTACTCAGGGTGCTCGGTTCTCAGTATTCAGGGTGCTGGGTGCTCATTCTCAGGGTGCTGGGTGCTCAGTGCTCGGGGTGCTGGGTGCTCAGTACTCAGGGTGCTGGGGGCTCAGTACTCAGGGTGCTGGGTGCTCAGTAGTCAGGGTGCTGGGTGCTCAGTGCTCGGGGTGCTCGGTGCTCAGTACTCGGGGTGCTGGGTGCTCAGTACTCCTGGTGCTGGGTGCTCAGTGCTCAGGGTGCTGGGTGCTCAGTGCTCGGGGTGCTGGGTGCTCAGTGCTGAGGGTGGTGCTGGGTGCTCAGTACTCAGGGTGCTGGGTGCTCAGTACTCAGGGTGATCTGTTCTCAGTACTCAGGTTGCTGGGTGCTCAGTGCTCGGGGTGATGGGTGCTCAGTACTCGGGGTGCTCAGTGCTCAGTACTCAGGGTGCTGGGTGCTCAGTACTCAGGGTGCTGGGTGCTCAGTGCTCGGGGTGCTCGGTGCTCAGTACTCGGGGTGCTGGGTGCTCAGTACTCCGGGTGCTGGGTGCTCAGTGCTCAGGGTGCTGGGTGCTCAGTGCTCGGGGTGCTGGGTGCTCAGTGCTGAGGGTGGTGCTGGGTGCTCAGTACTCAGGGTGCTGGGTGCTCAGTGCTTAGGGTGCTGGGTGCTCAGTACTAAGGGTGCTGGTAGCTCAGTACTCAGGGTGCTCGGTGCTCAGTACTCAGGGTGCTGGGGTACTCAGTACTCAGGGTGCTGTTTGCTCAGTGCTCAGGGTGCTTGGTGCTCAGTGCTCAGGGTGCTGGGTGCTCAGTACTCAGGGTGCTGGGTGCTCAGTGCTCAGGGTGATCGGTGCTCCGTACTCAGGGTGCTCAGTACTCAGGGTGCTGGCTGCTCAGTGCTCGCTGTGCTGGGTGCTCAGTACTCGGGGAGCTGGGTGCTCTGTACTCAGGGTGCTGGGTGCTCAGTGCTCGGGGTCCTGGGTGCTCAGTGCTCAGGGTGATCGGTGCTCAGTACTCAGGGTGCTGGGTGCTCAGTGCTCAGGGTGCTGGGTACTCAGTCCTCAGGGTGCTCAGTGCTCAGGGTGCTGGGTGCTCAGTGCTCGGGGTGCTCGGTGCTCAGTACTCAGGGTGCTGAGTGCTCAGTACTCAGGGTGCTGGGTGCTCAGTTCTCATGGTGCTGGGTGCTCAGTACTCAGGGTGCTGGGTGCTCAGTGCTCAGGGTGCTGGGTGTTCAGTGCTCAGGGTGCTGGGTGCTCAGTGCTCGGGGTGCTGAGTGCTCAGTGCTCGGGGTGCTGGGTGCTCAGTGCTCAGTGCTCAGTTTGTTGGGTGCTCAGTGCTCAGTGCTCGGGGTGCTGGGTGCTCAGTACTCAGGGTGCTGGGGGCTCAGTACTCAGGGTGCTGGGTGCTCAGTACTCAGGGTGATCTGTTCTCAGTACTCAGGTTGCTGGGTGCTCAGTGCTTGGGGTGATGGGTGCTCAGTACTCGGGGTACTCAGTGCTCAGTACTCAGGGTGCTGGGTGCTCAGTACTCAGGGTGCTGGGTGCTTAGTGCTCGGGGTGCTCGGTGCTCAGTACTCGGGGTGCTGGGTGCTCAGTACTCGGGGTGCTGGGTGCTCAGTGCTCAGGGTGCTGGGTGCTCAGTGCTCGGGGTGCTGGGTGCTCAGTGCTGAGGGTGGTGCTGGGTGCTCAGTACTCAGGGTGCTGGGTGCTCAGTGCTCAGGGTGCTGGGTGCTCAGTACTAAGGGTGCTGGGTGCTCAGTACTCAGGGTGCTCGGTGCTCAGTACTCAGGGTGCTGGGTGCTCAGTGCTCAGGGTGCTGGGTACTCAGTACTCAGGGGTGCTGGGTACTCAGTACTCAGGGTGCTGTTTGCTCAGTGCTCAGGGTGCTTGGTGCTCAGTGCTCAGGGTGCTGGGTGCTCAGTACTCAGGGTGCTGGGTGCTCAGTGCTCAGGGTGATCGGTGCTCCGTACTCAGGGTGCTCAGTACTCAGGGTGCTGGCTGCTCAGTGCTCGCTGTGCTGGGTGCTCAGTACTCGGGAGCTGGGTTCTCTGTACTCAGGGTGCTGGGTGCTCAGTGCTCGGGGTCCTGGGGTGCTCAGTGCTCAGGGTGATCGGTGCTCAGTACTCAGGGTGCTGGGTGCTCAGTGCTCAGGGTGCTGGGTACTCAGTCCTCAGGGTGCTCAGTGCTCAGGGTGCTGGGTGCTCAGTGCTCGGGGTGCTCGGTGCTCAGTCCTCGGGGTGCTCCGTGCTCAGTGATCAGGGTGCTGGGTGCTCAGTACTCAGGGTGCTCGGTGCTCAGTACTCAGGGATCTCAGTGCTCATTACTCAGGGGTGCTGGGAGCTCAGTGCTCAGGGTGCTGGGTGCTCAGTACTCAGGGTGCTCAGTGCTCAGTACTCGGAGTGCTTGGTGCTCAGTACTCAGGGTGCTCAGTGCTCAGTACTCGGGGTGCTGTTTGCTCAGTGCTCAGGGTGCTCAGTGCTCAGTGCTCGGGGTGCTGGGTGCTCAGTGCTCGGGGCGCTGGGTGCTCAGTGCTCGGGGTGCTGGGTGCTCAGTACTCGGGGTGCTGGGTGCTCAGTAATCAGGGTGCTCAGTGCTCAGTACTCAGTGCTCAGGGTGCTCAGTGCTCAGTGCTCGGGGTGCTGGGTGCTCAGTGCTCGGGGCGCTGGGTGCTCAGTGCTCGGGGTGCTGGGTGCTCAGTACCCGGGTGCTGGGTGCTCAGTACTCTGGGTGTTGGGTGCTCAGTACTCAGGGTGCTGGGTGCTACGTGCTCGGGGTGCTGGGTGCTCAGTACTCAGGGTGCTGTGTGCTCAGTACTCAGGGTGCTGGGTGCTTAGTGCTCGAGGTGCTCGGTGCTCAGTACTCAAGGTGCTGGGTGCTCAGTTCTAAGGGTGCTGGGTGCTCAGTCCTCGGGGTACTCCATGCTCAGGGTGCTGGGTGCTCAGTGCTCAGGGTGCTGGGTGCTCAGTGCTCGGGGTGCTAGGTGCTGAGTGCTCAGGGTGCTGGGTGCTCAGTGCTCGGGGTGCTCGGTGCTCAGTGCTCAGGGTCCTGGGTGCTCAGTACTCAGGGTGCTCAGTGCTCGGGGAGCTCGGTGCTCAGTGATCGGGGTGCTGGGTGCTCAGTACTCAGGGTGCTCAGTGCTCGGGGAGCTCGGTGCTCAGTACTCAGGGTGCTGGGTGCTCAGTACTCAGTGCTCGGGGTCCTGGGTGCTCCGTGCTCGGGGTGCTGGGCGCTCAGTGCTCGGGGTGCTTAGTGCTCAGTACTCAGGGTGCTGGGTGCTCAGTACTCAGGGTGCTGGGTGCTCATTCTCGGGGTGCTGTTTGCTCAGTGCTCAGGGTGCTGGGTGCTCAGTGCTCGGGGTGCTGGGTGCTCAGTGCTGAGGGTGGTGCTGGGTGCTCAGTACTCAGGGTGCTGGGTGCTCAGTACTCAGGGTGATCTGTTCTCAGTACTCAGGTTGCTGGGTGCTCAGTGCTCGGGGTGATGGGTGCTCAGTACTCGGGGTGCTCAGTGCTCAGTACTCAGGGTGCTGGGTGCTCAGTACTCAGGGGGCTGGGTGCTCAGTGCTCGGGGTGCTCGGTGCTCAGTACTCGGGGTGCTGGGTGCTCAGTACTCCGGGTGCTGGGTGCTCAGTGCTCGGGGTGATGGGTGCTCAGTACTCGGGGTGCTCAGTGCTCAGTACTCAGGGTGCTGGGTGCTCAGTA
Organism: Microtus oregoni; assembly: GCF_018167655.1. NCBI lineage: Eukaryota > Metazoa > Chordata > Mammalia > Rodentia > Cricetidae > Microtus > Microtus oregoni. The sequence continues at coordinate 315 of NW_024543791.1, read as the reverse complement.
CTCAGGGTGCTGGGTGCTCAGTGCTCGGGGTGCTCGGTGCTCAGTACTCGGGGTGCTGGGTGCTCAGTACTCCGGGTGCTCGGTGCTCAGTGCTTAGGGTGCTGGGTGCTCAGTACTAAGGGTGCTGGGTGCTCAGTACTCAGGGTGCTCGGTGCTCAGTACTCAGGGTGCTGGGTACTCAGTACTCAGGGTGCTGTTTGCTCAGTGCTCAGGGTGCTTGGTGCTCAGTGCTCAGGGTGCTGGGTGCTCAGTACTCAGGGTGCTGGGTGCTCAGTGCTCAGGGTGATCGGTGCTCCGTACTCAGGGTGCTCAGTA
>NW_024543790.1:0-27391 GCF_018167655.1 Microtus oregoni | reverse complement strand
GTGCTCAGTGCTCGGGGTGCTCGGTGCTCAGTACTCAGGGTGCTGGGTGCTCAGTGCTCGGGGTGCTCGGTGCTCAGTACTCAGGGTGCTGGGTGCTCAGTGCTCGGGGTGCTGGGTGCTCAGTACTCAGGGTCCTGGGTGCTCAGTGCTCAGGGTGCTGGGTGCTCAGTGCTCGGGGTGCTGGGTGCTCAGTGCTCAGGGTGCTGGGTGCTCAGTCCTCGGGGTGCTCTGTGCTCAGTGATCAGGGTGCTGGGTGCTCAGTCCTCGGGGTGCTCAGTGCTCAGGGTGCTGGGTGCTCAGTGCTCGGGGTGCTGGGTGCTCAGTGCTCAGGGTGCTGGGTGCTCAGTGCTCGGGGGTGCTGTGTGCTCAGTGCTCAGGGTGCTGGGTGCACAGTGCTCGGGGTGCTGGGTGCTCAGTGCTCAGTGTGCTGTGTGCTCAGTGCTCGGGGTGCTCGGTGCTCAGTACTCAGGGTGCTGGGTGCTCAGTACTCAGGGTGCTGGTTGCTCAGTGCTCAGGGTGCTGGGTGCTCCGTACTCAGGGTGCTGGGTGCTCAGTACTCAGGGTGCTAAGAGCTCAGGGTGCTCAGTGCTCGGGTTGCTGGATGCTCAGTGCTCAGTGCACAGGGTGCTGGGTGCTCAGTCCTCAGGGTGCTGGGTGCTCAGTTCTCTGGGTGCTCAGTGCTCAGTACTCAGGGTGCTGGGTGCTCAGTGCTCAGGGTGCTGGGTGCTCAGTACTCAGGGAGCTCAGTGCTCGGGGTGCAGGGTGCTCAGTACTCAGGTTGCTGGGTGCTCAGTACTCAGGGTGCTCAGGACTCAGGGTGCTGGGTGCTCAGTGCTCGGGGTGCTGGGTGCTCAGTACCCAGGGTGCTGGGTGCTCAGTGCTCAGTGCTCAGGTTGCTGGGTGCTGAGTACTCAGGGTGCTGGGTGCTCACTGCTCGGGGTGCTGGGTGCTCATTCTCGGGGTGCTGGGTGCTCAGTACTCAGGGTGCTGGGTGCTCAGTACTCAGCGTGCTGGGTGCTCAGTGCTCAGAGTGTTGGGTGCTCAGGGTGCTGGGTGCTCAGTGCTCGGGGTGCTGGGTGCTCGGTGCTCAGGGTGCTGGTTGCTCAGTGCTCAGTGCTCAGGGTGCTGGGTGCTCAGTGCTCAGTGCTCTGGGTGCTGGGTGTTCAGTACTCAGGGTGCTGGGTGCTCAGTACTCAGGGTCCTGGGTGCTCACTGCTCAGGGTGCTGGGTGCTCAGTGCTGAGGATGCTGGGTGCTCAGTACTCACGGTGCTGGGTGCTCAGTTCTCAGGGTGCTGGGTGCACAGTGCTCGGGGTGCTCGGTGCTCAGTGCTCGGGGTTCTGGGTGCTCAGTACTCAGGGTGCTGGGTGCTCAGTGCTCGGGGTGCTGGGTGCTCAGTGCTCGGGGTGCTGGGTGCTCAGTACTCGGGGTGCTTCGTGCTCAGTGCTCAGGGTGCTGGGTGCTCAGTGCTGAGGATGCTGGGTGCTCAGTACTCACGGTGCTGGGTGCTCAGTTCTCAGGGTGCTGGGTGCACAGTGCTCGGGGTGCTGGGTGCTCAGTGTTCGGGGTGCTGGGTGCTCAGTACTCAGGGTGCTGGGTGCTCAGTGCTCGGGGTGCTGGGTGCTCAGTGCTCGGGGTGCTGGGTGCTCAGTACTCGGGGTGCTTCGTGCTCAGTGCTCAGGGTGCTGGGTCTCAGTGCTCGGGGGTACTGGGTACTCAGTGCTCAGTACACAGGGTGCTGAGTGCTCAGTGCTCGGGTTGCTGGGTGCTCAGTGCTCAGTACTCAGGGTGCTGGGTGCTCAGTGCTCCGGGTGCTGGGTGCTCAGTGCTCGGGGTGCTCGGTGCTCAGTACTCAGGGTTCTCAGTGCTTAGTGCTCAGGGTGCTCAGTGCTCGGGGAGCTCGGTGCTCAGTACTCAGGGTGCTGGGTGCTCAGTGCTCGGGGTGCTCGGTGCTCAGTACTCATGGTGCTCAGTGCTCAGTACTCGGGGGTGCTGGGTGCTCAGTACTCAAGGTGCTCAGTGCTCAGTACTCGGGGTGCTGGGTGCTCAGTGCTCAGAGTGCTCAGTGCTCAGTCCTCAGGGTGCTGGGTGCTCAGTACTCCGGGTGCTCGGTGCTCAGTACACAGGGTGCTGGGTGCTCAGTGCTCGGGGTGCTGGGTGCTCAGTACTCAGGGTGCTGGGTGCTCAGTGCTCAGTACTCAGGGTGCTGGGTGCTCAGTGCTCAGTGCTCAGGGTGCTCCGTGTTCAGGGTGCTGGGTGTTCAGGGTGCTGGGTGCTCAGGGTGCTGGGTGCTCAGTGCTCGGGGTGCTGGGTGCTCAGTGCTCAGGGTGCTGGGTGCTCAGTGCTCAGTGCTCAGGGTGCTCCGTGCTCAGGGTGCTGGGTGCTCAGGGTGCTGGGGGCTCAGGGTGCTGGGTGCTCAGAGCTCGGGGTGCTTGCTGCTCAGTGCTCGGGGTGCTCGGTGCTCAGTACTCAGGGTGCTGGGTGCTCAGTGCTCGGGGTGCTGGGTGCTCAGTACTCAGGGTCCTGGGTGCACAGTGCTCAGGGTGCTGGGTGCTCAGTGCAAGGGGTGTTGGGTGCTCAGTGCTCAGGGTGCTGGGTGCTCAGTGCTCGGGGTGCTCAGTACTCAGTGCTCAGGATGCTGGGTGCTCAGTACTCAGGGTGCTGGGTGCTCAGTACTCAGGGTGCTGGGTGCTCAGTGCTCGGGGTGCTCGTTGCTCAGTGCTCGGGGTGCTGGGTGCTCAGTGCTCAGGGTGCTGGGTGCTCAGTGCTCAGGGTGCTGGGCGCTCAGTACTCAGGGTGCTGGGTGCTCAGTGCTCGGGGTGCTGGGTGCTCAGTGCTCGGGCTGCTGGTTGCTCAGTACTCGGGGTGCTGGGTGCTCAGTGCTCAGGGTGCTGGGTCTCAGTGCACGGGGGTACTCCGTACTCAGTGCTCAGTACACAGGGTGCTGAGTGCTCAGTGCTCGGGGTGCTGGGTTCTCAGTGCTCAGTGCTCAGGTTGCTGGGTGCTCAGTACTCAGGGTGCTGGGTGCTCAGTACTCAGGGTGCTGGGTGCTCAGTGCTCAGGGTGCTCGGTGCTCAGTACTCATGGTGCTGGGTACTCAGTGCTCAGGGTGCTCATTCTCGGGGTGCTGGGTGCTCAGTACTAAGGGTGCTGGGTGCTCAGTACTCAGGGTGCTCAGTGCTCGGGGAGCTCAGTGCTCAGTACTCAGGGTGTTGGCTGCTCAGTGCTCGGGGTGCTCGGTGCTCAGTACTCAGGGTTCTCAGTGCTCAGTGCGCAGGGTACTTGGTGCTCAGTACTCATGGTGCTCAGTGCTCAGTACTCGGGGTGCTGGGTGCTCAGTACTTAGGGTGCTCAGTGCTCAGTACTCGGGGTGCTGGGTGCTCAGTGCTCAGGGTGCTCAGTGCTCAGTGCTCGGGGTGCTGGGTGCTCAGTTCTCGGGGTGCTCGGTGCTCAGTACTCGGGGTGCTGGGTGCTCAGTGCTCAGGGTGCTGGGTGCTCAGTGCTCGGGGTGCTGGGTGCTCAGTGCTCAGGGTGCTGGGTGCTCAGTCCTCGGGGTGCTCTGTGCTCAGTGATCAGGGTGCTGGGTGCTCAGTCCTCGGGGTGCTCCGTGCTCAGTGCTCTTGGTGCTGGGTGCTCAGTACTCAGGGTGCTGGGTGCTCAGTACTCAGGGTGCTCAGTGCTCAAGGTGCTGGGTGCTCAGTGCTCGGGGTGCTGGGTGCTCAGTGCTCGGGGTGCTGGGTGCTCAGTGCTCAGGGTGCTGGGTGCTCAGTCCTCGGGGTGCTCTGTGCTCAGTGATCAGGGTGCTGGGTGCTCAGTCCTCGGGGTGCTCCGTGCTCAGTGCTCTTGGTGCTGGGTGCTCAGTACTCAGGGTGCTGGGTGCTCAGTACTCAGGGTGCTCAGTGCTCAAGGTGCTGGGTGCTCAGTGCTCGGGGTGCTCGGTTCTCAGTACTCAGAGTGCTGGGTGTTCAGTGCTCGGGGTGCTGGATGCTCAGTGCTCAGTGTGCTGGGTGCTCAGTACTCAGGGTGCTGGGTGCTAAGTGCTCGGGGTGCTGGGTGCACAGTACTCAGGGTGCTCCGTGCTCAGTACTCAGGGTGCTGGGTGCTCAGTGCTCGGGGTGCTCGGTGCTCAGTACTCAGGGTGCTGGGTGCTCAGTGCTCGGGGTGCTCGGTGCTCAGTACTCAGGGTGCTGGGTGCTCAGTGCTCGGGGTGCTCGGTGCTCAGTACTCAGGGTGCTGGGTGCTCAGTGCTCGGGGTGCTGGGTGCTCAGTACTCAGGGTCCTGGGTGCTCAGTGCTCAGGGTGCTGGGTGCTCAGTGCTCGGGGTGCTGGGTGCTCAGTACTCAGGGTGCTAAGAGCTCAGGGTGCTCAGTGCTCGGGTTGCTGGATGCTCAGTGCTCAGTGCACAGGGTGCTGGGTGCTCAGTCCTCAGGGTGCTGGGTGCTCAGTTCTCTGGGTGCTCAGTGCTCAGTACTCAGGGTGCTGGGTGCTCAGTGCTCAGGGTGCTGGGTGCTCAGTACTCAGGGAGCTCAGTGCTCGGGGTGCAGGGTGCTCAGTACTCAGGTTGCTGGGTGCTCAGTACTCAGGGTGCTCAGGACTCAGGGTGCTGGGTGCTCAGTGCTCGGGGTGCTGGGTGCTCAGTACCCAGGGTGCTGGGTGCTCAGTGCTCAGTGCTCAGGTTGCTGGGTGCTGAGTACTCAGGGTGCTGGGTGCTCACTGCTCGGGGTGCTGGGTGCTCATTCTCGGGGTGCTGGGTGCTCAGTACTCAGGGTGCTGGGTGCTCAGTACTCAGCGTGCTGGGTGCTCAGTGCTCAGAGTGTTGGGTGCTCAGGGTGCTGGGTGCTCAGTGCTCGGGGTGCTGGGTGCTCGGTGCTCAGGGTGCTGGTTGCTCAGTGCTCAGTGCTCAGGGTGCTGGGTGCTCAGTGCTCAGTGCTCTGGGTGCTGGGTGTTCAGTACTCAGGGTGCTGGGTGCTCAGTACTCAGGGTCCTGGGTGCTCACTGCTCAGGGTGCTGGGTGCTCAGTGCTGAGGATGCTGGGTGCTCAGTACTCACGGTGCTGGGTGCTCAGTTCTCAGGGTGCTGGGTGCACAGTGCTCGGGGTGCTCGGTGCTCAGTGCTCGGGGTTCTGGGTGCTCAGTACTCAGGGTGCTGGGTGCTCAGTGCTCGGGGTGCTGGGTGCTCAGTGCTCGGGGTGCTGGGTGCTCAGTACTCGGGGTGCTTCGTGCTCAGTGCTCAGGGTGCTGGGTGCTCAGTGCTGAGGATGCTGGGTGCTCAGTACTCACGGTGCTGGGTGCTCAGTTCTCAGGGTGCTGGGTGCACAGTGCTCGGGGTGCTGGGTGCTCAGTGTTCGGGGTGCTGGGTGCTCAGTACTCAGGGTGCTGGGTGCTCAGTGCTCGGGGTGCTGGGTGCTCAGTGCTCGGGGTGCTGGGTGCTCAGTACTCGGGGTGCTTCGTGCTCAGTGCTCAGGGTGCTGGGTCTCAGTGCTCGGGGGTACTGGGTACTCAGTGCTCAGTACACAGGGTGCTGAGTGCTCAGTGCTCGGGTTGCTGGGTGCTCAGTGCTCAGTACTCAGGGTGCTGGGTGCTCAGTGCTCCGGGTGCTGGGTGCTCAGTGCTCGGGGTGCTCGGTGCTCAGTACTCAGGGTTCTCAGTGCTTAGTGCTCAGGGTGCTCAGTGCTCGGGGAGCTCGGTGCTCAGTACTCAGGGTGCTGGGTGCTCAGTGCTCGGGGTGCTCGGTGCTCAGTACTCATGGTGCTCAGTGCTCAGTACTCGGGGTGCTGGGTGCTCAGTACTCAAGGTGCTCAGTGCTCAGTACTCGGGGTGCTGGGTGCTCAGTGCTCAGAGTGCTCAGTGCTCATTCCTCAGGGTGCTGGGTGCTCAGTACTCCGGGTGCTCGGTGCTCAGTACACAGGGTGCTGGGTGCTCAGTGCTCGGGGTGCTGGGTGCTCAGTACTCAGGGTGCTGGGTGCTCAGTGCTCAGTACTCAGGGTGCTGGGTGCTCAGTGCTCAGTGCTCAGGGTGCTCCGTGTTCAGGGTGCTGGGTGTTCAGGGTGCTGGGTGCTCAGGGTGCTGGGTGCTCAGTGCTCGGGGTGCTGGGTGCTCAGTGCTCAGGGTGCTGGGTGCTCAGTGCTCAGTGCTCAGGGTGCTCCGTGCTCAGGGTGCTGGGTGCTCAGGGTGCTGGGGGCTCAGGGTGCTGGGTGCTCAGAGCTCGGGGTGCTTGCTGCTCAGTGCTCGGGGTGCTCGGTGCTCAGTACTCAGGGTGCTGGGTGCTCAGTGCTCGGGGTGCTGGGTGCTCAGTACTCAGGGTCCTGGGTGCACAGTGCTCAGGGTGCTGGGTGCTCAGTGCAAGGGGTGTTGGGTGCTCAGTGCTCAGGGTGCTGGGTGCTCAGTGCTCGGGGTGCTCAGTACTCAGTGCTCAGGATGCTGGGTGCTCAGTACTCAGGGTGCTGGGTGCTCAGTACTCAGGGTGCTGGGTGCTCAGTGCTCGGGGTGCTCGTTGCTCAGTGCTCGGGGTGCTGGGTGCTCAGTGCTCAGGGTGCTGGGTGCTCAGTGCTCAGGGTGCTGGGCGCTCAGTACTCAGGGTGCTGGGTGCTCAGTGCTCGGGGTGCTGGGTGCTCAGTGCTCGGGCTGCTGGTTGCTCAGTACTCGGGGTGCTGGGTGCTCAGTGCTCAGGGTGCTGGGTCTCAGTGCACGGGGTACTCCGTACTCAGTGCTCAGTACACAGGGTGCTGAGTGCTCAGTGCTCGGGGTGCTGGGTTCTCAGTGCTCAGTGCTCAGGTTGCTGGGTGCTCAGTACTCAGGGTGCTGGGTGCTCAGTACTCAGGGTGCTGGGTGCTCAGTGCTCAGGGTGCTCGGTGCTCAGTACTCATGGTGCTGGGTACTCAGTGCTCAGGGTGCTCATTCTCGGGGTGCTGGGTGCTCAGTACTAAGGGTGCTGGGTGCTCAGTACTCAGGGTGCTCAGTGCTCGGGGAGCTCAGTGCTCAGTACTCAGGGTGTTGGCTGCTCAGTGCTCGGGGTGCTCGGTGCTCAGTACTCAGGGTTCTCAGTGCTCAGTGCGCAGGGTACTTGGTGCTCAGTACTCATGGTGCTCAGTGCTCAGTACTCGGGGTGCTGGGTGCTCAGTACTTAGGGTGCTCAGTGCTCAGTACTCGGGGTGCTGGGTGCTCAGTGCTCAGGGTGCTCAGTGCTCAGTGCTCGGGGTGCTGGGTGCTCAGTTCTCGGGGTGCTCGGTGCTCAGTACTCGGGGTGCTGGGTGCTCAGTGCTCAGGGTGCTGGGTGCTCAGTGCTCGGGGTGCTGGGTGCTCAGTGCTCAGGGTGCTGGGTGCTCAGTCCTCGGGGTGCTCTGTGCTCAGTGATCAGGGTGCTGGGTGCTCAGTCCTCGGGGTGCTCCGTGCTCAGTGCTCTTGGTGCTGGGTGCTCAGTACTCAGGGTGCTGGGTGCTCAGTACTCAGGGTGCTCAGTGCTCAAGGTGCTGGGTGCTCAGTGCTCGGGGTGCTGGGTGCTCAGTGCTCGGGGTGCTGGGTGCTCAGTGCTCAGGGTGCTGGGTGCTCAGTCCTCGGGGTGCTCTGTGCTCAGTGATCAGGGTGCTGGGTGCTCAGTCCTCGGGGTGCTCCGTGCTCAGTGCTCTTGGTGCTGGGTGCTCAGTACTCAGGGTGCTGGGTGCTCAGTACTCAGGGTGCTCAGTGCTCAAGGTGCTGGGTGCTCAGTGCTCGGGGTGCTCGGTTCTCAGTACTCAGAGTGCTGGGTGTTCAGTGCTCGGGGTGCTGGATGCTCAGTGCTCAGTGTGCTGGGTGCTCAGTACTCAGGGTGCTGGGTGCTAAGTGCTCGGGGTGCTGGGTGCACAGTACTCAGGGTGCTCCGTGCTCAGTACTCAGGGTGCTGGGTGCTCAGTGCTCGGGGTGCTCGGTGCTCAGTACTCAGGGTGCTGGGTGCTCAGTGCTCGGGGTGCTCGGTGCTCAGTACTCAGGGTGCTGGGTGCTCAGTGCTCGGGGTGCTCGGTGCTCAGTACTCAGGGTGCTGGGTGCTCAGTGCTCGGGGTGCTGGGTGCTCAGTACTCAGGGTCCTGGGTGCTCAGTGCTCAGGGTGCTGGGTGCTCAGTGCTCGGGGTGCTGGGTGCTCAGTACTCAGGGTGCTGCGTGCTCAGTACTCCGGGTGCTGGGTGCTCAGTGCAAGGGGTGCTGGGTGCTCAGTGTTCAGGGTGCTGGGTGCTCAGTGCTCGGGGTGCTCAGTACTCAGTGCTCAGGATGCTGGGTGCTCAGTACTCAGGGTGCTGGGTGCTCAGGTCTCAGGGTGCTGGGTGCACAGTGCTCGGGGTGCTCGTTGCTCAGTGCTCGGTGTGCTGGGTGCTCAGTGCTCGGGGTGCTGGGTGCTCAGTGCTCGGGGTGCTGGGTGCTCAGTACTCAGGGTGCTGGGTGCTCAGTGCTCGGGGTGCTGGGTGCTCAGTGCTCGGGCTGCTGGGTGCTCAGTACTCGGGGTGCTGGGTACTCAGTGCTCAGGGTGCTCAGTGCTCAGTGCTCGGGGTGCTGGGTGCTCAGTTCTCGGTGTTCTCGGTGCTCAGTACTCGGGGTGCTGGGTGCTCAGTGCTCAGGGTGCTGGGTGCTCAGTGCTCGGGGTGCTGGGTGCTCAGTGCTCAGGGTGCTGGGTGCTCAGTGCTCGGGGTGCTGTGTGCTCAGTGCTCAGGGTGCTGGGTGCACAGTGCTCGGGGTGCTGGGTGCTCAGTGCTCAGGGTGCTGGGTGCTCAGTGCTCGGGGTGCTCGGTGCTCAGTACTCAGGGTGCTGGGTGCTCAGTACTCAGGGTGCTGGGTGCTCAGTGCTCAGGGTGCTGGGTGCTCCGTACTCAGGGTGCTGGGTGCTCAGTACTCTGGGTGCTAAGAGCTCAGGGTGCTCAGTGCTCGGGGTGCTGGATGCTCAGTGCTCAGTGCACAGGGTGCTGGGTGCTCAGTCCTCGGGGTGCTGGGTGCTCAGTTCTCTGGGTGCTCAGTGCTCAGTACTCAGGGTGCTGGGTGCTCAGTGCTCAGGGTGCTGGGTGCTCAGTACTCAGGGAGCTCAGTGCTCGGGGTGCAGGGTGCTCAGTACTCAGGTTGCTGCGTGCTCAGTACTCAGGGTGCTCAGTACTCAGGGTGCTGGGTGCTCAGTGCTCGGGGTGCTGGGTGCTCAGTACTCAGGGTGCTGGGTGCTCAGTGCTCAGGGTGCTGGGTGCTCAGTGCTCGGGGTGCTGGGTGCTCATTCTCGGGGTGCTGGGTGCTCAGTACTCAGGGTGCTGGGTGCTCAGTGCTCGGGGTGCTCGGTGCTCAGTACACAGGGTGCTGGGTGCTCAGTGCTCGGGGTGCTGGGTGCTCAGTACTCAGCGTGCTGGGTGCTCAGTGCTCAGAGTGTTGGGTGCTCAGTACTCAGGGTGCTGGGTGCTCATTGCTCAGTGCTCAGGGTTCTCAGTGCTCAGGGTGCTGTGTGCTCAGGGTGCTGGGTGCTCAGTGCTCGGGGTGCTGGGTGCTCAGTGCTCAGGGTGCTGGTTGCTCAGTGCTCAGTGCTCAGGGTGCTGGGTGCTCAGTGCTCAGTGCTCTGGGTGCTGGGTGTTCAGTACTCAGGGTGCTCTGTCTCAGTGCACGGGGTACTGGGTACTCAGTGCACAGTACACAGGGTGCTGAGTGCTCAGTGCTCGGGGTGCTGGGTGCTCAGTGCTCAGTACTCAGGGTGCTGGGTGCTCAGTGCTCGGGGTGCTGGGTGCTCAGTGCTCAGGGTGCTGGGTGCTCAGTACTCAGGGTGCTGGGTGCTCAGTACTCAGGGTGCTAAGAGCTCAGGGTGCTCAGTGCTCGGGGTGCTGGGTGCTCAGTGCTCAGTACTCAGGGTGCTGGGTGCTCAGTCCTCGGGGTGCTGGGTGCTCAGTGCTCGGGGTGCTTGGTGCTCAGTACTCAGGGTTCTCAGTGCTCAGTGCTCAGGGTGTTGGGTGCTCAGTACTCAGGGTGCTCAGTGCTCAGTACTTGGGGTGCTGGGTGCTCAGTACTCAGGGTGCTCATTGCTCAGTACTCGGGGTGCTGGGTGCTCAGTGCTCAGGGTTCTCAGTGCTCAGTGCTCAGGTTGCTGGGTGCTCAGTACTCAGGGTGCTGGGTGCTCAGTACTCAGGGTGCTGGGTGCTCAGTGCTCAGGGTGCTCGGTGCTCAGTACTCATGGTGCTGGGTACTCAGTGCTCAGGGTGCTCATTCTCGGGGAGCTGGGTGCTCAGTACTAAGGGTGCTGGGTGCTCAGTGCTCGGGGTGCTGGGTGCTCAGTGCTCGGGGTGCTCGGTGCTCAGTACTCAGGGTGCTGGGTGCTCAGTACTCAGGGTGCTCAGTGCTCAGTACTCGGGGTGCTGGGTGCTCAGTACTCAAGGTGCTCAGTGCTCAGTACTCGGGGTGCTGGGTGCTCAGTGCTCAGAGTGCTCAGTGCTCAGTGCTCAGGGTGCTGGGTGCTCAGTACTCCGGGTGCTCGGTGCTCAGTACACAGGGTGCTGGGTGCTCAGTGCTCGGTTTGCTGGGTGCTCAGTACTCAGGGGGCTGGGTGCTCAGTGCTCAGTACTCAGCGTGGTGGGTGCTCAGTGCTCAGAGTGGTAGGTGCTCAGTACTCAGGGTGCTGGGTGCTCAGTGCTCAGTGCTCAGGGTGCTCCGTGTTCAGGGTGCTGGGTGCTCAGGGTGCTGGGTGCTCAGGGTGCTGGGTGCTCAGTGCTCGGGTTGCTGGGTGCTCAGTGCTCAGGTTGCTGGGTGCTCAGTGCTCATTGCTCAGGGTGCTCCGTGCTCAGGGTGCTCGGTGCTCAGGGTGCTGGGTGCTCAGGGTGCTGGGTGCTCAGAGCTCGGGGTGCTTGCTGCTCAGTGCTCAGGGTGCTCGGTGCTCAGTACTCAGGGTGCTGGGTGCTCAGTGCTCGGGGTGCTGGGTGCTCAGTACTCAGGGTCCTGGGTACACAGTGCTCAGGGTGCTGGGTGCTCAGTGCTCGGGGTGCTGGGTGCTCAGTACTCAGGGTGCTGGGTGCTCAGTGCAAGGGGTGCTGGGTGCTCAGTACTCCGGGTGCTGTGTGCTCAGTGCAAGGGGTGCTGGGTGCTCAGTGCTCAGGGTGCTGGGTGCTCAGTGCTCGGGGTGCTCAGTACTCAGTGCTCAGGATGCTGGGTGCTCAGTACTCAGGGTGCTGGGTGCTCAGTACTCAGGGTGCTGGGTGCTCAGTGCTCGGGGTGCTGGGTGCTCAGTGCTCGGGCTGCTGGTTGCTCAGTACTCGGGGAGCGGGGTGCTCAGTTCTCAGGGTGCTGGGTCTCAGTGCACGGGGTACTCCGTACTCAGTGCTCAGTACACAGGGTGCTGAGTGCTCAGTGCTCGGGGTGCTGGGTGCTCAGTGCTCAGGGTGCTCGGTGCTCAGTACTCAGGGTGCTGGGTGCTCAGTGCTCGGGGTGCTGGGTGCTCAGTACTCAGGGTCCTGGGTGCTCAGTGCTCAGGGTGCTGGGTGCTCAGTGCTCGGGGTGCTGGGTGCTCAGTACTCAGGGTGCTGCGTGCTCAGTACTCCGGGTGATGGGTGCTCAGTGCAAGGGGTGCTGGGTGCTCAGTGTTCAGGGTGCTGGGTGCTCAGTGCTCGGGGTGCTCAGTACTCAGTGCTCAGGATGCTGGGTGCTCAGTACTCAGGGTGCTGGGTGCTCAGTTCTCAGGGTGCTGCGTGCACAGTGCTCGGGGTGCTCGTTGCTCAGTGCTCTGTGTGCTGGGTGCTCAGTGCTCGGGGTGCTGGGTGCTCAGTGCTCGGGGTGCTGGGTGCTCAGTACTCAGGGTGCTGGATGCTCAGTGCTCGGGGTGCTGGGTGCTCAGTGCTCGGGCTGCTGGGTGCTCAGTACTCGGGTTGCTGGGTGCTCAGTGCTCAGGGTGCTGGGTCTCAGTGCACGGGGTACTGGGTACTCAGTGCTCAGTACACAGGGTGCTGAGTGCTCAGTGCTCGGGGTGCTGGGTGCTCAGTACTCAGGGTCCTGGGTGCACAGTGCTTAGGGTGCTGGGTGCTCAGTGCTCGGGGTCCTGGGTGCTCAGTACTCAGGGTGCTGGGTGCTCAGTGCAAGGGGTGCTGGGTGCTCAGTACTCCGGGTGCTGGGTGCTCAGTGCAAGGGGTGCTGGGTGCTCAGTGCTCAGGGAGCTGGGTGCTCAGTGCTCGGGGTGCTCAGTACTCAGTGCTCAGGATGCTGGGTGCTCAGTACTCAGGGTGCTGGGTGCTCAGTACTCAGGGTGCTGGGTGCTCAGTGCTCAGGGTGCTCGTTGCTCAGTGCTCGGGGTGCTGGGTGCTCAGTGCTCGGGCTGCTGGTTGCTCAGTACTCGGGGAGCGGGGTGCTCAGTGCTCAGGGTGCTGGGTCTCAGTGCACGGGGTACTCCGTACTCAGTGCTCAGTTCACAGGGTGCTGAGTGCTCAGTGCACGGGGTGCTGGGTGCTCAGTGCTCAGTACTCAGGGTGCTGGGTGCTCAGTGCTCGGGGTGCTGGGTGGTCAGTGCTCGGGGTGCTCGGTGCTCAGTACACAGGGTTCTCAGTGCTCAGTGCTCAGGGTGCTGGGTGCTCAGTACTCAGGGTGCTCATTGCTCAGTACTCGGGGTGCTGGGTGGTCTGTGCTCAGGGTGCTCAGTGCTCAGTGCTCGGGGTGCTGGGTGCTCAGTGCTCTGGGTGCTCAGTACTCAGTGCTCAGAGTGCTGGGTGCTCAGTACTCAGGTTGCTGGGTGTTCAGTGCTCAGGGTGCTGGGTGCTCAGTACTCAGGGTGCTGGGTGCTCAGTACTCAGGGTGCTGGGTGCTCAGTGCTCAGGGTGCTCGGTGCTCAGTACTCATGGTGCTGGGTACTCAGTGCTCAGGGTGCTCATTCTCGGGTTGCTGGGTGCTCAGTACTAAGGGTGCTGGGTGCTCAGTACTCAGGGTGCTCAGTGCTCGGGGAGCTCGGTGCTCAGTACTCAGGGTGCTGGGTGCTCAGTGCTCGGGGTGCTCGGTGCTCAGTACTCAGGGTTCTCAGTGCTCATTGCGCAGGGTATTTGGTGCTCAGTACTCATGGTGCTCAGTGCTCAGTACTCGGGGTGCTCAGTGCTTAGTACTCGGCGTGCTCGGTGCTCAGTGCTCAGGGTGCTCAGTGCTCAAGGTGCTGGTTGCTCAGTGCTCGGGGTGCTCGGTTCTCAGTACTCAGAGTGCTGGGTGTTCAGTGCTCGGGGTGCTGGATGCTCAGTGCTCAGGGTGCTGGGTGCTCAGTACTCAGGGTGCTGGGTGCTAAGTGCTCGGGGTGCTGGGTGCACAGTACTCAGGGTGCTCCGTGCTCAGTACTCAGGGTGCTGGGTGCTCAGTGCTCAGGGTGCTCGGTGCTCAGTACTCAGGGTGCTGGGTGCTCAGTGCTCGGGGTGCTCGGTGCTCAGTACTCAGGGTGCTGGGTGCTCAGTGCTCGGGGTGCTCGGTGCTCAGTACTCAGGGTGCTGGGTGCTCAGTGCTCGGGGTGCTGGGTGCTCAGTACTCAGGGTCCTGGGTGCTCAGTGCTCAGGGTGCTGGGTGCTCAGTGCTCGGGGTGCTGGGTGCTCAGTGCTCAGGGTGCTGGGTGCTCAGTCCTCGGGGTGCTCTGTGCTCAGTGATCAGGGTGCTGGGTGCTCAGTCCTCGGGGTGCTCAGTGCTCAGGGTGCTGGGTGCTCAGTGCTCGGGGTGCTGGGTGCTCAGTGCTCAGGGTGCTGGGTGCTCAGTGCTCGGGGTGCTGTGTGCTCAGTGCTCAGGGTGCTGGGTGCACAGTGCTCGGGGTGCTGGGTGCTCACTGCTCAGTGTGCTGTGTGCTCAGTGCTCGGGGTGCTCGGTGCTCAGTACTCAGGGTGCTGGGTGCTCAGTACTCAGGGTGCTGGTTGCTCAGTGCTCAGGGTGCTGGGTGCTCCGTACTCAGGGTGCTGGGTGCTCAGTACTCAGGGTGCTAAGAGCTCAGGGTGCTCAGTGCTCGGGTTGCTGGATGCTCAGTGCTCAGTGCACAGGGTGCTGGGTGCTCAGTCCTCAGGGTGCTGGGTGCTCAGTTCTCTGGGTGCTCAGTGCTCAGTACTCAGGGTGCTGGGTGCTCAGTGCTCAGGGTGCTGGGTGCTCAGTACTCAGGGAGCTCAGTGCTCGGGGTGCAGGGTGCTCAGTACTCAGGTTGCTGGGTGCTCAGTACTCAGGGTGCTCAGGACTCAGGGTGCTGGGTGCTCAGTGCTCGGGGTGCTGGGTGCTCAGTACCCAGGGTGCTGGGTGCTCAGTGCTCAGTGCTCAGGTTGCTGGGTGCTCAGTACTCAGGGTGCTGGGTGCTCACTGCTCGGGGTGCTGGGTGCTCATTCTCGGGGTGCTGGGTGCTCAGTACTCAGGGTGCTGGGTGCTCAGTACTCAGCGTGCTGGGTGCTCAGTGCTCAGAGTGTTGGGTGCTCAGGGTGCTGGGTGCTCAGTGCTCGGGGTGCTGGGTGCTCGGTGCTCAGGGTGCTGGTTGCTCAGTGCTCAGTGCTCAGGGTGCTGGGTGCTCAGTGCTCAGTGCTCTGGGTGCTGGGTGTTCAGTACTCAGGGTGCTGGGTGCTCAGTACTCAGGGTCCTGGGTGCTCACTGCTCAGGGTGCTGGGTGCTCAGTGCTGAGGATGCTGGGTGCTCAGTACTCACGGTGCTGGGTGCTCAGTTCTCAGGGTGCTGGGTGCACAGTGCTCGGGGTGCTCGGTGCTCAGTGCTCGGGGTTCTGGGTGCTCAGTACTCAGGGTGCTGGGTGCTCAGTGCTCGGGGTGCTCTGTGCTCAGTGCTCGGGGTGCTGGGTGCTCAGTACTCGGGGTGCTTCGTGCTCAGTGCTCAGGGTGCTGGGTGCTCAGTGCTGAGGATGCTGGGTGCTCAGTACTCACGGTGCTGGGTGCTCAGTTCTCAGGGTGCTGGGTGCACAGTGCTCGGGGTGCTGGGTGCTCAGTGTTCGGGGTGCTGGGTGCTCAGTACTCAGGGTGCTGGGTGCTCAGTGCTCGGGGTGCTGGGTGCTCAGTGCTCGGGGTGCTGGGTGCTCAGTACTCGGGGTGCTTCGTGCTCAGTGCTCAGGGTGCTGGGTCTCAGTGCTCGGGGGTACTGGGTACTCAGTGCTCAGTACACAGGGTGCTGAGTGCTCAGTGCTCGGGTTGCTGGGTGCTCAGTGCTCAGTACTCAGGGTGCTGGGTGCTCAGTGCTCCGGGTGCTGGGTGCTCAGTGCTCTGGGTGCTCGGTGCTCAGTACTCAGGGTTCTCAGTGCTTAGTGCTCAGGGTGCTCAGTGCTCGGGGAGCTCGGTGCTCAGTACTCAGGGTGCTGGGTGCTCAGTGCTCGGGGTGCTCGGTGCTCAGTACTCATGGTGCTCAGTGCTCAGTACTCGGGGTGCTGGGTGCTCAGTACTCAAGGTGCTCAGTGCTCAGTACTCGGGGTGCTGGGTGCTCAGTGCTCAGAGTGCTCAGTGCTCAGTCCTCAGGGTGCTGGGTGCTCAGTACTCCGGGTGCTCGGTGCTCAGTACACAGGGTGCTGGGTGCTCAGTGCTCGGGGTGCTGGGTGCTCAGTACTCAGGGTGCTGGGTGCTCAGTGCTCAGTACTCAGGGTGCTGGGTGCTCAGTGCTCAGTGCTCAGGGTGCTCCGTGTTCAGGGTGCTGGGTGTTCAGGGTGCTGGGTGCTCAGGGTGCTGGGTGCTCAGTGCTCGGGGTGCTCAGTGCTTAGTACTCGGCGTGCTCGGTGCTCAGTGCTCAGGGTGCTCAGTGCTCAGTGCTCGGGGTGCTGGGTGCTCAGTTCTCGGGGTGCTCGGTGCTCAGTACTCGGGGTGCTGGGTGCTCAGTGCTCAGGGTGCTGGGTGCTCAGTGCTCGGGGTGCTGGGTGCTCAGTGCTCAGGGTGCTGGGTGCTCAGTCCTCGGGGTGCTCTGTGCTCAGTGATCAGGGTGCTGGGTGCTCAGTCCTCGGGGTACTCCGTGCTCAGTGCTCGGGGTGCTGGGTGCTCAGTACTCAGGGTGCTGGGTGCTCAGTACTCAGCTTGATCAGTGCTCAAGGTGCTGGGTGCTCAGTGCTCGGGGTGCTCGGTTCTCAGTACTCAGAGTGCTGGGTGCTCAGTGCTCGGGGTGCTGGATGCTCAGTGCTCAGGGTGCTGGGTGCTCAGTACTCAGGGTGCTGGGTGCTAAGTGCTCGGGGTGCTGGGTGCACAGTACTCATGGTGCTCCGTGCTCAGTACTCAGGGTGCTGGGTGCTCAGTGCTCGGGATGCTCGGTGCTCAGTACTCAGGGTGCTGGGTGCTCAGTGCTCGGGGTGCTTGGTGCTCAGTACTCTGGGTGCTGGGTTCTCAGTGCTCGGGGTGCTTGGTGCTCAGTGCTCGGGGTGCTCGGTGCTCAGTACTCAGGGTGCTGGGTGCTCAATGCTCGGGGTGCTGGGTGCTCAGTACTCAGGGTCCTGGGTGCTCAGTGCTCAGGGTGCTGGGTGCTCAGTGCTCGGGGTGCTGGGTGCTCAGTACTCAGGGTGCTGCGTGCTCAGTACTCCAGGTGCTGGGTGCTCAGTGCAAGGGGTGCTGGGTGCTCAGTGTTCAGGGTGCTGGGTGCTCAGTGCTCGGGGTGCTCAGTACTCAGTGCTCAGGATGCTGGGTGCTCAGTACTCAGGGTGCTGGGTGCTCAGTTCTCAGGGTGCTGGGTGCACAGTGCTCGGGGTGCTCGTTGCTCAGTGCTCGGTGTGCTGGGTGCTCAGTGCTCGGGGTGCTGGGTGCTCAGTGCTCGGGGTGCTGGGTGCTCAGTACTCAGGGTGCTGGGTGCTCAGTGCTCGGGGTGCTGGGTGCTCAGTGCTCGGGCTGCTGGGTGCTCAGTACTCGGGTTGCTGGGTGCTCAGTGCTCAGGGTGCTGGGTCTCAGTGCACGGGGTACTGGGTACTCAGTGCTCAGTACACAGGGTGCTGAGTGCTCAGTGCTCGGGGTGCTGGGTGCTCAGTGCTCAGTACTCAGGGTGCTGGGTGCTCAGTGCTCGGGGTGCTTGGTGCTCAGTACTCAGGGTCCTGGGTGCACAGTGCTTAGGGTGCTGGGTGCTCAGTGCTCGGGGTCCTGGGTGCTCAGAACTCAGGGTGCTGGGTGCTCAGTGCAAGGGGTGCTGGGTGCTCAGTACTCCGGGTGCTGGGTGCTCAGTGCAAGGGGTGCTGGGTGCTCAGTGCTCAGGGTGCTGGGTGCTCAGTGCTCGGGGTGCTCAGTACTCAGTGCTCAGGATGCTGGGTGCTCAGTACTCAGGGTGCTGGGTGCTCAGTACTCAGGGTGCTGGGTGCTCAGTGCTCGGGGTGCTCGTTGCTCAGTGCTCGGGGTGCTGGTTGCTCAGTGCTCAGGGTGCTGGGTGCTCAGTGCTCGGCGTGCTGGGTGCTCAGTACTCAGGGTGCTGGGTGCTCAGTGCTCGGGGTGCTGGGTGCTCAGTGCTCGGGCTGCTGGTTGCTCAGTACTCGGGGTGCTGGGT
The DNA here is from genome assembly GCF_018167655.1 of Microtus oregoni. NCBI lineage: Eukaryota > Metazoa > Chordata > Mammalia > Rodentia > Cricetidae > Microtus > Microtus oregoni. The sequence continues at coordinate 9,987 of NW_024543790.1, read as the reverse complement.
ACTCAGTGCTCAGGGTGCTGTGTCTCAGTGCACGGGGTACTCCGTACTCAGTGCTCAGTACACAGGGTGCTGAGTGCTCAGTGCTCGGGGTGCTGGGTGCTCAGTGCTCAGTACTCAGGGTGCTGGGTGCTCAGTCCTCGGGGTGCTGGGTGCTCAGTGCTTGGGGTGCTCGGTGCTCAGTACTCAGGGTTCTCAGTGCTCAGTGCTCAGGGTGCTGGGTGCTCAGTACTCAGGGTGCTCAGTGCTCAGTACTCGGGGTGCTGGGTGCTCAGTACTCAGGGTGCTCATTGCTCAGTACTCGGGGTGCTGGGTGCTCAGTGCTCAGGGTTCTCAGTGCTCAGTGCTCAGGTTGCTGGGTGCTCAGTACTCAGGGTGCTGGGTGCTCAGTACTCAGGGTGCTGGGTGCTCAGTGCTCAGGGTGCTCGGTGCTCAGTACTCATGGTGCTGGGTACTCAGTGCTCAGGGTGCTCATTCTCGGGGTGCTGGGTGCTCAGTACTAAGGGTGCTGGGTGCTCAGTACTCAGGGTGCTCAGTGCTCGGGGAGCTCGGTGCTCAGGACTCAGGGTGCTGGGTGCTCAGTGCTTGGGGTGCTCGGTGCTCTGTACTCAGGGTTCTCAGTGCTCAGTGCGCAGGGTACTTGGTGCTCAGTACTCATGCTGCTCAGAGCTCAGTACTGGGGGGGGTGCTGGGTGCTCAGTACTTAGGGTGCTCAGTGCTCAGTACTCAGGGTGCTGGGTGCTCAGTGCTCAGGTTGCTCAGTGCTCAGTGCTCGGGGTGCTGGGTGCTCAGTTCTCGGGGTGCTCTGTGCTCAGTACTCGGGGTGCTGGGTGCTCAGTGCTCAGGGTGCTGGGTGCTCAGTGCTCGGGGTGCTGGGTGCTCAGTGCTCAGGGTGCTGGGTGCTCAGTCCTCGGGGTGCTCTGTGCTCAGTGATCAGGGTGCTGGGTGCTCAGTCCTCGGGGTGCTCCGTGCTCAGTGCTCGGGGTGCTGGGTGCTCAGTACTCATGGTGCTGGGTGCTCAGTACTCAGGGTGCTCAGTGCTCAAGGTGCTGGGTGCTCAGTGCTCGGGGTGCTCGGTTCTCAGTACTCAGAGTGCTGGGTGTTCAGTGCTCGGGGTGCTGGATGCTCAGTGCTCAGGGTGCTGGGTGCTCAGTACTCAGGGTGCTGGGTGCTAAGTGCTCGGGGTGCTGGGTGCACAGTACTCAGGGTGCTCCGTGCTCAGTACTCAGGGTGCTGGGTGCTCAGTGCTCGGGGTGCTCGGTGCTCAGTACTCAGGGTGCTGGGTGCTCAGTGCTCGGGGTGCTCGGTGCTCAGTACTCAGGGTGCTGGGTGCTCAGTGCTCGGGGTGCTCGGTGCTCAGTACTCAGGGTGCTGGGTGCTCAGTGCTCGGGGTGCTGGGTGCTCAGTACTCAGGGTCCTGGGTGCTCAGTGCTCAGGGTGCTGGGTGCTCAGTGCTCGGGGTGCTGGGTGCTCAGTGCTCAGGGTGCTGGGTGCTCAGTCCTCGGGGTGCTCTGTGCTCAGTGATCAGGGTGCTGGGTGCTCAGTCCTCGGGGTGCTCAGTGCTCAGGGTGCTGGGTGCTCAGTGCTCGGGGTGCTGGGTGCTCAGTGCTCAGGGTGCTGGGTGCTCAGTGCTCGGGGTGCTGTGTGCTCAGTGCTCAGGGTGCTGGGTGCACAGTGCTCGGGGTGCTGGGTGCTCACTGCTCAGTGTGCTGTGTGCTCAGTGCTCGGGGTGCTCGGTGCTCAGTACTCAGGGTGCTGGGTGCTCAGTACTCAGGGTGCTGGTTGCTCAGTGCTCAGGGTGCTGGGTGCTCCGTACTCAGGGTGCTGGGTGCTCAGTACTCAGGGTGCTAAGAGCTCAGGGTGCTCAGTGCTCGGGTTGCTGGATGCTCAGTGCTCAGTGCACAGGGTGCTGGGTGCTCAGTCCTCAGGGTGCTGGGTGCTCAGTTCTCTGGGTGCTCAGTGCTCAGTACTCAGGGTGCTGGGTGCTCAGTGCTCAGGGTGCTGGGTGCTCAGTACTCAGGGAGCTCAGTGCTCGGGGTGCAGGGTGCTCAGTACTCAGGTTGCTGGGTGCTCAGTACTCAGGGTGCTCAGGACTCAGGGTGCTGGGTGCTCAGTGCTCGGGGTGCTGGGTGCTCAGTACCCAGGGTGCTGGGTGCTCAGTGCTCAGTGCTCAGGTTGCTGGGTGCTCAGTACTCAGGGTGCTGGGTGCTCACTGCTCGGGGTGCTGGGTGCTCATTCTCGGGGTGCTGGGTGCTCAGTACTCAGGGTGCTGGGTGCTCAGTACTCAGCGTGCTGGGTGCTCAGTGCTCAGAGTGTTGGGTGCTCAGGGTGCTGGGTGCTCAGTGCTCGGGGTGCTGGGTGCTCGGTGCTCAGGGTGCTGGTTGCTCAGTGCTCAGTGCTCAGGGTGCTGGGTGCTCAGTGCTCAGTGCTCTGGGTGCTGGGTGTTCAGTACTCAGGGTGCTGGGTGCTCAGTACTCAGGGTCCTGGGTGCTCACTGCTCAGGGTGCTGGGTGCTCAGTGCTGAGGATGCTGGGTGCTCAGTACTCACGGTGCTGGGTGCTCAGTTCTCAGGGTGCTGGGTGCACAGTGCTCGGGGTGCTCGGTGCTCAGTGCTCGGGGTTCTGGGTGCTCAGTACTCAGGGTGCTGGGTGCTCAGTGCTCGGGGTGCTGGGTGCTCAGTGCTCGGGGTGCTGGGTGCTCAGTACTCGGGGTGCTTCGTGCTCAGTGCTCAGGGTGCTGGGTGCTCAGTGCTGAGGATGCTGGGTGCTCAGTACTCACGGTGCTGGGTGCTCAGTTCTCAGGGTGCTGGGTGCACAGTGCTCGGGGTGCTGGGTGCTCAGTGTTCGGGGTGCTGGGTGCTCAGTACTCAGGGTGCTGGGTGCTCAGTGCTCGGGGTGCTGGGTGCTCAGTGCTCGGGGTGCTGGGTGCTCAGTACTCGGGGTGCTTCGTGCTCAGTGCTCAGGGTGCTGGGTCTCAGTGCTCGGGGGTACTGGGTACTCAGTGCTCAGTACACAGGGTGCTGAGTGCTCAGTGCTCGGGTTGCTGGGTGCTCAGTGCTCAGTACTCAGGGTGCTGGGTGCTCAGTGCTCCGGGTGCTGGGTGCTCAGTGCTCTGGGTGCTCGGTGCTCAGTACTCAGGGTTCTCAGTGCTTAGTGCTCAGGGTGCTCAGTGCTCGGGGAGCTCGGTGCTCAATACTCAGGGTGCTGGGTGCTCAGTGCTCGGGGTGCTCGGTGCTCAGTACTCATGGTGCTCAGTGCTCAGTACTCGGGGTGCTGGGTGCTCAGTACTCAAGGTGCTCAGTGCTCAGTACTCGGGGTGCTGGGTGCTCAGTGCTCAGAGTGCTCAGTGCTCAGTCCTCAGGGTGCTGGGTGCTCAGTACTCCGGGTGCTCGGTGCTCAGTACACAGGGTGCTGGGTGCTCAGTGCTTGGGGTGCTGGGTGCTCAGTACTCAGGGTGCTGGGTGCTCAGTGCTCAGTACTCAGGGTGCTGGGTGCTCAGTGCTCAGTGCTCAGGGTGCTCCGTGTTCAGGGTGCTGGGTGTTCAGGGTGCTGGGTGCTCAGGGTGCTGGGTGCTCAGTGCTCGGGGTGCTGGGTGCTCAGTGCTCAGGGTGCTGGGTGCTCAGTGCTCAGTGCTCAGGGTGCTCCGTGCTCAGGGTGCTGGGTGCTCAGGGTGCTGGGGGCTCAGGGTGCTGGGTGCTCAGAGCTCGGGGTGCCTGCTGCTCAGTGCTCGGGGTGCTCGGTGCTCAGTACTCAGGGTGCTGGGTGCTCAGTGCTCGGGGTGCTGGGTGCTCAGTACTCAGGGTCCTGGGTGCACAGTGCTCAGGGTGCTGGGTGCTCAGTGCAAGGGGTGTTGGGTGCTCAGTGCTCAGGGTGCTGGGTGCTCAGTGCTCGGGGTGCTCAGTACTCAGTGCTCAGGATGCTGGGTGCTCAGTACTCAGGGTGCTGGGTGCTCAGTACTCAGGGTGCTGGGTGCTCAGTGCTCGGGGTGCTCGTTGCTCAGTGCTCGGGGTGCTGGGTGCTCAGTGCTCAGGGTGCTGGGTGCTCAGTGCTCAGGGTGCTGGGCGCTCAGTACTCAGGGTGCTGGGTGCTCAGTGCTCGGGGTGCTGGGTGCTCAGTGCTCGGGCTGCTGGTTGCTCAGTACTCGGGGTGCTGGGTGCTCAGTGCTCAGGGTGCTGGGTCTCAGTGCACGGGGTACTCCGTACTCAGTGCTCAGTACACAGGGTGCTGAGTGCTCAGTGCTCGGGGTGCTGGGTTCTCAGTGCTCAGTGCTCAGGTTGCTGGGTGCTCAGTACTCAGGGTGCTGGGTGCTCAGTACTCAGGGTGCTGGGTGCTCAGTGCTCAGGGTGCTCGGTGCTCAGTACTCATGGTGCTGGGTACTCAGTGCTCAGGGTGCTCATTCTCGGGGTGCTGGGTGCTCAGTACTAAGGGTGCTGGGTGCTCAGTACTCAGGGTGCTCAGTGCTCGGGGAGCTCAGTGCTCAGTACTCAGGGTGTTGGCTGCTCAGTGCTCGGGGTGGTCGGTGCTCAGTACTCAGGGTTCTCAGTGCTCAGTGCGCAGGGTACTTGGTGCTCAGTACTCATGGTGCTCAGTGCTCAGTACTCGGGGTGCTGGGTGCTCAGTACTTAGGGTGCTCAGTGCTCAGTACTCGGGGTGCTGGGTGCTCAGTGCTCAGGGTGCTCAGTGCTCAGTGCTCGGGGTGCTGGGTGCTCAGTTCTCGGGGTGCTCGGTGCTCAGTACTCGGGGTGCTGGGTGCTCAGTGCTCAGGGTGCTGGGTGCTCAGTGCTCGGGGTGCTGGGTGCTCAGTGCTCAGGGTGCTGGGTGCTCAGTCCTCGGGGTGCTCTGTGCTCAGTGATCAGGGTGCTGGGTGCTCAGTCCTCGGGGTGCTCCGTGCTCAGTGCTCTTGGTGCTGGGTGCTCAGTACTCAGGGTGCTGGGTGCTCAGTACTCAGGGTGCTCAGTGCTCAAGGTGCTGGGTGCTCAGTGCTCGGGGTGCTGGGTGCTCAGTGCTCGGGGTGCTGGGTGCTCAGTGCTCAGGGTGCTGGGTGCTCAGTCCTCGGGGTGCTCTGTGCTCAGTGATCAGGGTGCTGGGTGCTCAGTCCTCGGGGTGCTCCGTGCTCAGTGCTCTTGGTGCTGGGTGCTCAGTACTCAGGGTGCTGGGTGCTCAGTACTCAGGGTGCTCAGTGCTCAAGGTGCTGGGTGCTCAGTGCTCGGGGTGCTCGGTTCTCAGTACTCAGAGTGCTGGGTGTTCAGTGCTCGGGGTGCTGGATGCTCAGTGCTCAGTGTGCTGGGTGCTCAGTACTCAGGGTGCTGGGTGCTAAGTGCTCGGGGTGCTGGGTGCACAGTACTCAGGGTGCTCCGTGCTCAGTACTCAGGGTGCTGGGTGCTCAGTGCTCGGGGTGCTCGGTGCTCAGTACTCAGGGTGCTGGGTGCTCAGTGCTCGGGGTGCTCGGTGCTCAGTACTCAGGGTGCTGGGTGCTCAGTGCTCGGGGTGCTCGGTGCTCAGTACTCAGGGTGCTGGGTGCTCAGTGCTCGGGGTGCTGGGTGCTCAGTACTCAGGGTCCTGGGTGCTCAGTGCTCAGGGTGCTGGGTGCTCAGTGCTCAGGGTGCTGGGTGCTCAGTACTCAGGGTGCTGCGTGCTCAGTACTCCGGGTGCTGGGTGCTCAGTGCAAGGGGTGCTGGGTGCTCAGTGTTCAGGGTGCTGGGTGCTCAGTGCTCGGGGTGCTCAGTACTCAGTGCTCAGGATGCTGGGTGCTCAGTACTCAGGGTGCTGGGTGCTCAGGTCTCAGGGTGCTGGGTGCACAGTGCTCGGGGTGCTCGTTGCTCAGTGCTCGGTGTGCTGGGTGCTCAGTGCTCGGGGTGCTGGGTGCTCAGTGCTCGGGGTGCTGGGTGCTCAGTACTCAGGGTGCTGGGTGCTCAGTGCTCGGGGTGCTGGGTGCTCAGTGCTCGGGCTGCTGGGTGCTCAGTACTCGGGGTGCTGGGTACTCAGTGCTCAGGGTGCTCAGTGCTCAGTGCTCGGGGTGCTGGGTGCTCAGTTCTCGGGGTGCTCGGTGCTCAGTACTCGGGGTGCTGGGTGCTCAGTGCTCAGGGTGCTGGGTGCTCAGTGCTCGGGGTGCTGGGTGCTCAGTGCTCAGGGTGCTGGGTGCTCAGTGCTCGGGGTGCTGTGTGCTCAGTGCTCAGGGTGCTGGGTGCACAGTGCTCGGGGTGCTGGGTGCTCAGTGCTCAGGGTGCTGGGTGCTCAGTGCTCGGGGTGCTCGGTGCTCAGTACTCAGGGTGCTGGGTGCTCAGTACTCAGGGTGCTGGGTGCTCAGTGCTCAGGGTGCTGGGTGCTCCGTACTCAGGGTGCTGGGTGCTCAGTACTCTGGGTGCTAAGAGCTCAGGGTGCTCAGTGCTCGGGGTGCTGGATGCTCAGTGCTCAGTGCACAGGGTGCTGGGGTGCTCAGTCCTCGGGGTGCTGGGTGCTCAGTTCTCTGGGTGCTCAGTGCTCAGTACTCAGGGTGCTGGGTGCTCAGTGCTCAGGGTGCTGGGTGCTCAGTACTCAGGGAGCTCAGTGCTCGGGGGTGCAGGGTGCTCAGTACTCAGGTTGCTGCGTGCTCAGTACTCAGGGTGCTCAGTACTCAGGGTGTCTGGGTGCTCAGTGCTCGGGGTGCTGGGGTGCTCAGTACTCAGGGTGCTGGGTGCTCAGTGCTCAGGGTGCTGGGTGCTCAGTGCTCGGGGTGCTGGGTGCTCATTCTCGGGTGCTGGGTGCTCAGTACTCAGGGTGCTGGGTGCTCAGTGCTCGGGGTGCTCGGTGCTCAGTACACAGGGTGCTGGGTGCTCAGTGCTCGGGGTGCTGGGTGCTCAGTACTCAGCGTGCTGGGTGCTCAGTGCTCAGAGTGTTGGGTGCTCAGTACTCAGGGTGCTGGGTGCTCATTGCTCAGTGCTCAGGGTTCTCAGTGCTCAGGGTGCTGTGTGCTCAGGGTGCTGGGTGCTCAGTGCTCGGGGTGCTGGGTGCTCAGTGCTCAGGTGCTGGTTGCTCAGTGCTCAGTGCTCAGGGTGCTGGGTGCTCAGTGCTCAGTGCTCTGGGTGCTGGGTGTTCAGTACTCAGGGTGCTGGGTGCTCAGTATTCGGAGGTGCTGGGTGCTCAGTGCTCAGGGGTGCTGGGTCTCAGTGCACGGGGTACTGGGTACTCAGTGCACAGTACACAGGGTGCTGAGTGCTCAGTGCTCGGGGGTGCTGGGTGCTCAGTGCTCAGTACTCAGGGTGCTGGGTGCTCAGTGCTCGGGGTGCTGGGTGCTCAGTGCTCAGGGTGCTGGGTGCTCAGTACTCAGGGTGCTGGGTGCTCAGTACTCAGGGTGCTAAGAGCTCAGGGTGCTCAGTGCTCGGGGTGCTGGGTGCTCAGTGCTCAGTACTCAGGGTGCTGGGTGCTCAGTCCTCGGGGTGCTGGGTGCTCAGTGGTCGGGGTGCTTGGTGCTCAGTACTCAGGGTTCTCAGTGCTCAGTGCTCAGGGTGTTGGGTGCTCAGTACTCAGGGTGCTCAGGTGCTCAGTACTTGGGGGGGTGCTGGGTGCTCAGTACTCAGGGTGCTCATTGCTCAGTACTCGGGGTGCTGGGTGCTCAGTGCTCAGGGTTCTCAGTGCTCAGTGCTCAGGTTGCTGGGTGCTCAGTACTCAGTGGTGCTGGGTGCTCAGTACTCAGGGTGCTGGGTGCTCAGTGCTCAGGGTGCTCGGTGCTCAGTACTCATGGTGCTGGGTACTCAGTGCTCAGGGTGCTCATTCTCGGGGAGCTGGGTGCTCAGTACTAAGGGTGCTGGGTGCTCAGTACTCAGGGTGCTCAGGTGCTCGGGGAGCTCAGTGCTCAGTACTCAGGGTGTTGGGTGCTCCAGTGCTCGGGGTGCTCGGTGCTCAGTACTCAGGGTTCTCAGTGCTCAGTGCGCAGGGTACTTGGTGCTCAGTACTCATGGTGCTCAGTGCTCAGTACTCGGGGTGCTGGGTGCTCAGTACTTAGGGTGCTCAGTGCTCCAGTACTCGGGGTGCTGGGTGCTCAGTGCTCAGGGTGCTCAGTGCTCAGTGCTCGGGGTGCTGGGTGCTCAGTTCTCGGGGTGCTCGGTTGCTCAGTACTCGGGGTGCTGGGTGCTCAGTGCTCAGGGTGCTGGGTGCTCAGTGCTCAGGTGCTGGGTGCTCAGTCCTCGGGGTGCTCTGTGCTCAGTGATCAGGGTGCTGGGTGCTCAGTCCTCGGGGTGCTCCGTGCTCAGTGCTCTTGGTGCTGGGGTGCTCAGTACTCAGGGTGCTGGTGCTCAGTACTCAGGGTGCTCAGTGCTCAAGGTGCTGGGTGCTCAGTGCTCGGGGTGCTCGGTTCTCAGTACTCAGAGTGCTGGGTGTTCAGTGCTCGGGGTGCTGGATGCTCAGTGCTCAGTGTGCTGGGTGCTCAGTACTCAGGGTGCTGGGTGCTAAGTGCTCGGGGTGCTGGGTGCACAGTACTCAGGGTGCTCCGTGCTCAATACTCAGGGTGCTGGGTGCTCAGTGCTCGGGGTGCTCGGTGCTCAGTACTCAGGGTGCTGGGTGCTCAGTGCTCGGGGTGCTCGGTGCTCAGTACTCAGGGTGCTGGGGTGCTCAGTGCTCGGGGTGCTCGGTGCTCAGTACTCAGGGTGCTGGGTGCTCAGTGCTCGGGGTGCTGGGTGCTCAGTACTCAGGTTCCTGGTGCTCAGTGCTCAGGGTGCTGGGTGCTCAGTGCTCGGGGTGCTGGGTGCTCTGTACTCAGGGTGCTGCGTGCTCAGTACTCCGGGTGCTGGGTGCTCAGTGCAAGGGGTGCTGGGTGCTCAGTGTTTCAGGGTGCTGGGTGCTCAGTGCTCGGGGTGCTCAGTACTCAGTGCTCAGGATGCTGGGTGCTCAGTACTCAGGGTGCTGGGTGCTCAGTTCTCAGGGTGCTGGGTGCACAGTGCTCGGGGTGCTCGTTGCTCAGTGCTCGTGTGCTGGGGTGCTCAGTGCTCGGGGTGCTGGGTGCTCAGTGCTCGGGGTGCTGGGTGCTCAGAACTCAGGGTTGCTGGGTGCTCAGTGCTCGGGGTGCTGGGTGCTCAGTGCTCGGGCTGCTGGGTGCTCAGTACTCGGGGTGCTGGGTACTCAGTGCTCAGGGTGCTCAGTGCTCAGTGCTCGGGTGCTGGGTGCTCAGTTCTCGGGGTGCTCGGTGCTCAGTACTCGGGGTGCTGGGTGCTCAGTGCTCAGGGTGCTGGGTGCTCAGTGCTCGGGGTGCTGGGTGCTCAGTGCTCAGGGTGCTGGGTGCTCAGTGCTCGGGGTGCTGTGTGCTCAGTGCTCAGGGTGCTGGGTGCACAGTGCTCGGGGTTGCTGGGTGCTCAGTGCTCAGGGTGCTGGGTGCTCAGTGCTCGGGGTGCTCGGTGCTCAGTACTCAGGGTGCTGGGTGCTCAGTACTCAGGGTGCTGGGTGCTCAGTGCTCAGGGTGCTGGGGTGCTCCGTACTCAGGGTGCTGGGTGCTCAGTACTCTGGGTGCTAAGAGCTCAGGGTGCTCAGTGCTCGGGGTGCTGGATGCTCAGTGCTCAGTGCACAGGGTGCTGGGTGCTCAGTCCTCGGGGTGCTGGGTGCTCAGTTCTCTGGGTGCTCAGAGCTCAGTACTCAGGGTGCTGGGTGCTCAGTGCTCAGGGGTGCTGGGTGCTCAGTACTCAGGGAGCTCAGTGATCGGGGTGCAGGGTGCTCAGTACTCAGGTTGCTGCGTGCTCAGTACTCAGGGTGCTCAGTACTCAGGGTGCTGGGTGCTCAGTGCTCGGGGTGCTGGGTGCTCAGTACTCAGGGTGCTGGGTGCTCAGTGCTCAGGGTGCTGGGTGCTCAGTGCTCGGGGTGCTGGGTGCTCATTCTCGGGGTGCTGGGTGCTCAGTACTCAGGGTGCTGGGTGCTCAGTGCTCGGGGTGCTGGGTGCTCAGTACACAGGGTGCTGGGTGCTCAGTGCTCGGGGTGCTGGGTGCTCAGTACTAAGCGTGCTGGCTGCTCAGTGCTCAGAGTGTTGATC
>NW_024543789.1:0-27440 GCF_018167655.1 Microtus oregoni | reverse complement strand
AGTGCTCGGGATGCTGGGTGCTCAGTGCTCAGGGTGCTGGGTGCTCAGTGCTCAGAGTGCTGGGTGCTCAGTGCTCAGGGTGCTGGGTGCTCAGTGCTCAGAGTGCTGGGTGCTCAGTACTCAGGGTGCTGGGTGCTCAGTGCTCGGGGTGCTGGGTGCTCAGTACTCAGGGTGCTCGGTGCTCAGTGCTCAGAGTGCTGGGTGCTCAGTACTCAGAGTGCTGTGTGTTCAGTGCTCAGGGTGCTGGGTGCTCAGTACTCAGGGTGCTCGGTGCTTAGTACTCATGGTGCTGGGTGCTCAGTACTCCGGGTGCTGGGTGCTCAGTGCTCGGGGTGCTCGGTGCTCAGTACGTTGGGTGCTCACTACTCAGGGTGCTGCGTGCTCAGTGCTCAGGGTTGCTGGGTGCTCAGTGCTCAGGATGCTGTTTGCTCAGTGCTCAGGGTGCTGGGTGCTCAGTACTCAGGGTGCTGGGTGCTCAGTGCTCGGGGTTCTGGGTGCTCTGTTCTCAGGGTGCTGGGTGCTCAGTACTCAGGGTGCTGGGTGCTCAGTACTCGGGGTGCTGGGTGCTCAGTATTCAGGGTGCTGGGTGCTCAGTACTCATTGTGCTGGGTGCTCAGTACTCGGGTGCTGGCTGCTCAGTGCTCAGTACTCAGGGTGCTGGGTGCTCAGTGCTCGGGGTGCTGCGTGCTCAGTGCTCAGTACTCAGGGTCCTGGGTGCTCAGTACTCAGGGTGCTGTGTGCTCAGTGCTCAGGGTGCTGGGTGCTCAGTGCTCAGGGTGCTGGGTGCTCAGTGCTCAGGGTGCTGGGTGCTCAGTACTCAGGGTGCTGGGTGCTCAGTGCTCGGGGTGCTGGGTGCTCAGTGCTCAGGGTGCTGGGTGCTCAGTACTCAGGGTGTTGGGTGCTCAGTACTCAGGGTGCTGGGTGCTCAGTACTCAGGTAGCTGGGTGCTCAGTACTCAGGGTGCTGGGTGCTCAGTACTCGGGGTGCTGGGTGCTCAGTGCTCAGGGTGCTGGGTGCTCAGTGCTCGGGTGCTGGGTGCTCAGTGCTCAGTACTCAGGGTGCTGGGTGCTCAGTGCTCAGGGTGCTGGGTGCTCACTGCTCAGGGTGCTGGGGTGCTCAGTGCTCAGTGTGCTGGGTACTCAGTGCTCAGGGTACTGGGTGCTCAGTACTCAGGGTGCTGGGTGCTCAGCGCTCAGGGTGCTGGGTGCTCAGTGCTCGGGGTGCTGGGTGCTCAGTGCTCGGGGGTGCTGGGTGCTGAGTGCTCGGGGGTGCTCGGTGCTCAGTACTCAGGGTGCTGTATGTTCAGTCTTCAGGGTGCTGGGTGCTCAGTACTCAGGGTGCTCGGTGCTTAGTACTCAGGGTGCTGGGTGCTCAGTACTCCGGGTGCTGGGTGCTCAGTGCTCGGGGTGCTCGGTGCTCAGTACTCAGTGCTCAGGGTGCTCACTGCTCAGTGCTCAGGGTGCTGGGTGTTCAGTACTCAGGGTGCTGGGTGCTCAGTACTCAGGGGGCTGGGTGCTCAGTACTCTGGGTGCTGGGTGCTCAGTGCTCAGGGTGCTGGGTGCTCAGTACTCAGGGTGCTGGGTGCTCAGTACTCAGGGTGCTGGGTGCTCAGTGCTCAGGGTGCTGGGTACTCAGTGCTTAGGGTGCTCGGTGCTCAGTACTCGGGGTGCTGGGTGCTCATTCTCGGGGTGCTGGGTGCTCAGTGCTCAGGGTGCTGGGTGCTCAGTGCTCGGGGGTGATCGGTGCTCAGTACTCAGGGTGCTGGGTGCTCAGTGCTCGGGGGTGCTCGGAGCTCAGTACTCAGGGGTGCTGGGTGCTCAGTGCTCGGGGTGATCGGTGCTCAGTACTCAGGGTGCTGGGTGCTCAGTGCTCGGGGTGCTCGGTGCTCAGTACGTTGGGTGCTCACTATTCAGGGTGCTGGGTGCTCAGTGCTCAGGGAGCTGGGTGCTCAGTGCTCAGGGTGCTGGGTGCTCAGTGCTCAGGGTGCTGGGTGCTCAGTACTCAGGGTGCTGGGTGCTCAGTGCTCGGGGGTGCTGGGTGCTCAGTGCTCGGGGTGCTGGGTGCTCAGTACTCAGGGTGCTGGGTGCTCAGTTCTCGGGGTGCTGGGTGCTCAGTACTCGGGTTGCTGGGTGCTCAGTACTCAGGGTGCTGGGTGCTCTGTACTCGGGAGCTGGGTGCTCAGTGCTCAGGGTGCTGGGTGCTCAGTGCTCAGTGTGCTGGGTGCTCAGTGCTCAGTACTCAGGGTGCTGGGTGCTCAGTGCTCAGTATTCAGGGTGCTGGGTGCTCAGTGCTCAGGGTGCTGTGTGCTCAGTGCTCAGGGTGCTGGGTGCTCAGTGCTCAGGGTGCTGGGTACTCAGTGCTCAGGGTGCTGGGGTGCTCAGTACTCAGGGTGCTGGGTGCTCAGTACTCAGGGTGCTGGGGTGCTCAGTGCTCGGGGTGGTGGGTGCTCAGTGCTCGGGGTGCTGGGTGCTCAGTGCTTGGGGTGCTGTGTGTTCAGTGCTCAGGGTGCTGGGTGCTCAGTACTCCGGGTGCTGGGTGCTCAGTGCTCGGGGGTGCTCGGTGCTCAGTGCTCAAGGTGCTGGGTGCTCAGTACTCAGGGTGCTCATTGCTCAGGGTGCTGGGTGCTCAGTACTCAGGGTGCTGGGGTGTTCAGTGCTCAGGGTGCTCGGTGCTCAGTACGTTGGGTGCTCAGTACTCAGGGTGCTGGGGGCTCAGTGCTCAGGGTGCTGGGTGCTCAGTGCTCAGGGTGCTGGGTGCTCAGTACTCAGGGTGCTTTGTGCTCGGTGCTCAGTATGCTGGGTGCTCAGTACTCAGGGTGCTGGGTGCTCAGTGCTCGGGGGTGCTCGGTGCTCAGTACGCTGGGTGCTCTGTACTCAGTGTGCTGGGTGCTCAGTACTCAGGGTGCAGGGTGCTCAGTACTCAGGGTGCTGGGTGCTTAGTACTCAGGGTGCTGGGTGCTCAGTGCTCAGAGTGCTGGGTGCTCAGTACTCAGAGTGCTCTGTGTTCAGTGCTCAGGGTGCTGGGTGCTCAGTACTCAGGTTGCTCGGTGCTTAGTACTCATGGTGCTGGGTGCTCAGTACTCCGGGTGCTGGGTGCTCAGTGCTCGGGGTGCTCGGTGCTCAGTACGTTGGGTGCTCACTACTCAGGGTGCTGCGTGCTCAGTGCTCAGGATGCTGTTTGCTCAGTGCTCAGGGTGCTGGGTGCTCAGTACTCAGGGTGCTGGGTGCTCAGTGCTCGGGGTTCTGGGTGCTCAGTTCTCAGGGTGCTGGGGTGCTCAGTACTCAGGGTGCTGGGTGCTCAGTACTCGGGGTGCTGGGTGCTCAGTATTCAGGGTGCTGGGTGCTCTGTACTCATTGTGCTGGGTGCTCAGTACTCGGGTGCTGGGTGCTCAGTGCTCAGTACTCAGGGTGCTGGGTGCTCAGTGCTCGGGGTGCTGCGTGCTCAGTGCTCATTACTCAGGGTCCTGGGTGCTCAGTACTCAGGGTGCTGTGTGCTCAGTGCTCAGGGTGCTGGGTGCTCAGTGCTCAGGGTGCTGGGTGCTCAGTGCTCAGGGTGCTGGGTGCTCAGTACTCAGGGTGCTGGGTGCTCAGTGCTCGGGGGTGCTGGGGTGCTCAGTGCTCAGGGTGCTGGGTGCTCAGTACTCAGGGTGTTGGGTGCTCAGTACTCAGGGTGCTGGGTGCTCAGTACTCAGGTAGCTGGTGTGCTCAGTACTCAGGGTGCTGGGTGCTCAGTACTCGGGTGCTGGGTGCTCAGTGCTCAGGGTGCTGGGTGCTCAGTGCTCGGGTGCTGGGTGCTCAGTGCTCAGTACTCAGGGTGCTGGGTGCTCAGTGCTCAGGGTGCTGGGTGCTCACTGCTCAGGGTGCTGGGTGCTCAGTGCTCAGGGTGCTGGGTACTCAGTGCTCAGGGTACTGGGTGCTCAGTACTCAGGGTGCTGGGTGCTCAGTGCTCAGGGTACAGGGGTGCTCACTGCTCAGGGTGCTGTGTGCTCAGTGCTCAGTGTGCTGGGTACTCAGTGCTCAGGGTACTGGGGTGCTCAGTACTCAGGGTGCTGGGTGCTCAGCGCTCAGGGTGCTGGGTGCTCAGTGCTCGGGGTGCTGGGTGCTCAGTGCTCGGGGGTGCTGGGTGCTGAGTGCTCGGGGTGCTCGGTGCTCAGTACTCAGGGTGCTGTATGTTCAGTGCTCAGGGTGCTGGGTGCTCAGTACTCAGGGTGCTGGGTGCTCAGTACTCAGGGTGCTGGGTGCTCAGTGCTCGGGGTGGTGGGTGCTCAGTGCTCGGGGTGCTGGGTGCTCAGTGCTTGGGGGTGCTGTGTGTTCAGTGCTCAGGGTGCTGGGTGCTCAGTACTCCGGGTGCTGGGTGCCCAGTGCTCGGGAGTGCTCGGTGCTCAGTACGTTGGGTGCTCACTACTCAGGGTGCTGCGTGCTCAGTGCTCAGGATGCTGTTTGCTCAGTGCTCAGGGTGCTGGGTGCTCAGTACTCAGGGTGCTGGGTGCTCAGTGCTCGGGGTTCTGGGTGCTCAGTTCTCAGGGTGCTGGGTGCTCAGTACTCAGGGTGCTGGGTGCTCAGTACTCGGGGTGCTGGGTGCTCAGTATTCAGGGTGCTGGGTGCTCTGTACTCATTGTGCTGGGTGCTCAGTACTCGGGTGCTGGGTGCTCAGTGCTCAGTACTCAGGGTGCTGGGTGCTCAGTGCTCGGGGTGCTGCGTGCTCAGTGCTCATTTACTCAGGGTCCTGGGTGCTCAGTACTCAGGGGTGCTGTGTGCTCAGTGCTCAGGGGTGCTGGGTGCTCAGTGCTCAGGGTGCTGGGTGCTCAGTGCTCAGGGTGCTGGGTGCTCAGTACTCAGGGTGCTGGGTGCTCAGTGCTCGGGGTGCTGGGTGCTCAGTGCTCAGGGTGCTGGGTGCTCAGTACTCAGGGTGTTGGGTGCTCAGTACTCAGGGTGCTGGGTGCTCAGTACTCAGGTAGCTGGGTGCTCAGTACTCAGGGTGCTGGGTGCTCAGTACTCGGGTGCTGGGTGCTCAGTGCTCAGGGTGCTGGGTGCTCAGTGCTCGGGTGCTGGGTGCTCAGTGCTCAGTACTCAGGGGTGCTGGGTGCTCAGTGCTCAGGGTGCTGGGTGCTCACTGCTCAGGGTGCTGGGTGCTCAGTGCTCAGGGTGCTGGGTACTCAGTGCTCAGGGTACTGGGTGCTCAGTACTCAGGGTGCTGGGTGCTCAGTGCTCAGGGTACAGGGTGCTCACTGCTCAGGGTGCTGTGTGCTCAGTGCTCAGTGTGCTGGGTACTCAGTGCTCAGGGTACTGGGTGCTCAGTACTCAGGGTGCTGGGTGCTCAGCGCTCAGGGTGCTGGGTGCTCAGTGCTCGGGGTGCTGGGTGCTCAGTGCTCGGGGTGCTGGGTGCTGAGTGCTCGGGGGTGCTCGGTGCTCAGTACTCAGGGTGCTGTATGTTCAGTGCTCAGGGTGCTGGGTGCTCAGTACTCAGGGTGCTGGGTGCTCAGTACTCAGGGTGCTGGGTGCTCAGTGCTCGGGGTGGTGGGTGCTCAGTGCTCGGGGTGCTGGGTGCTCAGTGCTTGGGGTGCTGTGTGTTCAGTGCTCAGGGTGCTGGGTGCTCAGTACTCCGGGTGCTGGGTGCCCAGTGCTCGGGGTGCTCGGTGCTCAGTGCTCAAGGTGCTGGGTGCTCAGTACTCAGGGTGCTCATTGCTCAGGGTGCTGGGTGCTCAGTACTCAGGGTGCTGGGTGTTCAGTGCTCAGGGTGCTCGGTGCTCAGTACGTTGGGTGCTCAGTACTCAGGGTGCTGGGGGCTCAGTGCTCAGGGTGCTGGGTGCTCAGTGCTCAGGGTGCTGGGTGCTCAGTACTCAGGGTGCTTTGTGGCTCGGTGCTCAGTATGCTGGGTGCTCAGTACTCAGGGTGCTGGGTGCTCAGTGCTCGGGGTGCTCGGTGCTCAGTACGCTGGGTGCTCTGTACTCAGTGTGCTGGGTGCTCAGTACTCAGGGTGCAGGGTGCTCAGTACTCAGGGTGCTGGGTGCTTAGTACTCAGGGTGCTGGGTGCTCAGTGCTCAGAGTGCTGGGTGCTCAGTACTCAGAGTGCTCTGTGTTCAGTGCTCAGGGTGCTGGGTGCTCAGTACTCAGGTTGCTCGGTGCTTAGTACTCATGGTGCTGGGGTGCTCAGTACTCCGGGTGCTGGGTGCTCAGTGCTCGGGGTGCTCGGTGCTCAGTACGTTGGGTGCTCACTACTCAGGGTGCTGCGTGGTCAGTGCTCAGGATGCTGTTTGCTCAGTGCTCAGGGTGCTGGGTGCTCAGTACTCAGGGTGCTGGGTGCTCAGTGCTCGGGGTTCTGGGTGCTCAGTTCTCAGGGTGCTGGGTGCTCAGTACTCAGGGTGCTGGGTGCCTCAGTACTCGGGGTGCTGGGTGCTCAGTATTCAGGGTGCTGGGTGCTCTGTACTCATTGTGCTGGGTGCTCAGTACACGGGTGCTGGGTGCTCAGTGCTCAGTACTCAGGGTGCTGGGTGCTCAGTGCTCGGGGGTGCTGCGTGCTCAGTGCTCATTACTCAGGGTCCTGGGTGCTCAGTACTCAGGGTGCTGTGTGCTCAGTGCTCAGGGTGCTGGGTGCTCAGTGCTCAGGGTGCTGGGTGCTCAGTGCTCAGGGTGCTGGGTGCTCAGTACTCAGGGTGCTGGGTGCTCAGTGCTCGGGGTGCTGGGTGCTCAGTGCTCAGGGTGCTGGGTGCTCAGTACTCAGGGTGTTGGGTGCTCAGTACTCAGGGTGCTGGGTGCTCAGTACTCAGGTAGCTGGGTGCTCAGTACTCAGGGTGCTGGGTGCTCAGTAACTCGGGTGCTGGGTGCTCAGTGCTCAGGGTGCTGGGTGCTCCAGTGCTCGGGTGCTGGGTGCTCAGTGCTCAGTACTCAGGGTGCTGGGTGCTCAGTGCTCAGGGTGCTGGGTGCTCACTGCTCAGGGTGCTGGGTGCTCAGTGCTCAGGGTGCTGGGTACTCAGTGCTCAGGGTACTGGGTGCTCAGTACTCAGGGTGCTGGGTGCTCAGTGCTCAGGGTACAGGGTGCTCACTGCTCAGGGTGCTGTGTGCTCAGTGCTCAGTGTGCTGGGTACTCAGTGCTCAGGGTACTGGGTGCTCAGTACTCAGGGTGCTGGGTGCTCAGCGCTCAGGGTGCTGGGTGCTCAGTGCTCGGGGTGCTGGGTGCTCAGTGCTCGGGGTGCTGGGTGCTGAGTGCTCGGGGTGCTCGGTGCTCAGTACTCAGGGTGCTGTATGTTCAGTGTTCAGGGTGCTGGGTGCTCAGTACTCAGGGTGCTCGGTGCTTAGTACTCAGGGTGCTGGGTGCTCAGTACTCCGGGTGCTGGGTGCTCAGTGCTCGGGGTGCTCGGTGCTCAGTACTCAGTGCTCAGGGTGCTCACTGCTCAGTGCTCAGGGTGCTGGGTGTTCAGTACTCAGGGTGCTCGGTGCTCAGTACTCAGGGGGCTGGGTGCTCAGTACTCTGGGTGCTCGGTGCTCAGTGCTCAGGGTGCTGGGTGCTCAGTACTCAGGGTGCTGGGTGCTCAGTACTCAGGGTGCTGGGTGCTCAGTGCTCAGGGTGCTGGGTACTCAGTGCTCAGGGTGCTCGGTGCTCAGTACTCGGGGTGCTGGGTGCTCATTCTCGGGGTGCAGGGTGCTCAGTGCTCAGGGTGCTGGGTGCTCAGTACTCAGGGTGCTGGGTGCTCAGTGCTCAGGGTGCTGGGTGCTCAGTACTCAGGGTGCTGGGTGCTCAGTGCTCAGGGTGCTGGGTGCTCAGTACTCAGGGTGCTGGGTGCTCAGTGCTCAGGGTGCTGGGTGCTCAGTACTCAGGGTGCTGGGAGCTCAGTGCTCAGGGTGATCGGTGCTCAGTACTCAGGGTGCTCAGTACTCAGGGTAATGGGTGCTCAGTGCTCGGGGTGCTGGGAGCTCAGTACTCAGGGTGCTGGGTGCTCAGTGCTCGGGGTGCTGGGTGCTCAGTGCTCAGGGTGATCGGTGCTCAGTACTCAGGGTGCTGGGTGCTCAGTGCTCAGGGTGCTGGGTGTTCAGTCCACAGGGTGCTCAGTGCTCAGAGTGCTGGGTGCTCAGTGCTCAGGGTGCTGGGTGCTCAGTGCTCAGTGCTCAGGGTGCTGGTTGCTCAGTACTCAGGGTGCTGGGTGCTCAGTACTCAGGGTGCTGGGTGCTCAGTGCTCAGGGTGCTAGGTGCTCAGAACTCAGGGTGCTGGGTGATCAGTGCTCGGGGTGCTGGGTGCTCAGTGCTCAGGGTGCTGGGTGCTCAGTGCTCAGGGTGCTGGGTGCTCAGTACTCAGGGTGCTGGGTGCTCAGTGCTCGGGGTGCTCGGTGCTCAGTACTCAAGGTGCTGGGTGCTCAGTGCTCATTGTGCTGGGTGCTCAGTGCTCAGGGTGCTCAGTGCTCAGTGCTCAGGGTGCTGGGTGTTCAGTACTCAGGGTGCTGGGTGCTCAGTACTCAGGGTGCTGGGTGCTCAGTACTCAGGGTGCTGGCTGCTCAGTGCTCGGGGTGCTCGGTGCTCAGTACTCAGGGTGCTGGGTGCTCAGTACTCAGGGTGCTGGGTGCTCAGTGCTCAGGGTTCTGGGTGCTCAGTGCTTGGTGTGATCGGTGCTCAGTACTCAGGGTGCTGGTTGCTCAGTGCTCGGGGTGCTCGGAGCTCAGTACTCAGGGTGCTGGGTGCTCAGTGCTCGGGGTGATCGGTGCTCAGTACTCAGGGTGCTGGGTGCTCAGCGCTCGGGGTGCTCGGTGCTCAGTACGTTGGGTGCTCACTACTCAGGGTGCTGGCTGCTCAGTGCTCAGGGTGCTGGGTGCTCAGTGCTCAGGGTGCTGGGTGCTCAGTGCTCAGGGTGCTGGGTGCTCAGTACTCAGGGTGCTGGGTGCTCAGTGCTCGGGGTGCTGGGTGCTCAGTGCTCAGGGTGCTGGGTGCTCAGTACTCAGGGTGCTGGGTGCTCAGTACTCGGGGTGCTGGGTGCTCAGTACTCGGGGTGCTGGGTGCTCAGTACTCAGGGTGCTGGGTGCTCTGTACTCGGGAGCTGGGTGCTCAGTGCTCAGGGTGCTGGGTGCTCAGTGCTCGGTGTGCTGGGTGCTCAGTGCTCAGTAATCAGGGTGCTGGGTGCTCAGTGCTCAGTACTCAGGGTGCTGGGTGCTCAGTGCTCAGGGTGCTGTGTGCTCAGTGCTCAGGGTGCTGGGTGCTCAGTGCTCAGGGTGCTGGGTGCTCAGTGCTCGGGGTGCTGGGTGCTCAGTGCTCGGGGTGCTGGGTGCTAAGTGCTCGGGGTGCTCGGTGCTCAGTACTCAGGGTGCTGGGTGCTCAGTGCTCAAGGTGCTCATTACTCAGGGTGCTGTATGTTCAGTGCTCAGGGTGCTGGGTGCTCAGTACTCAGGGTGCTCGGTGCTTAGTACGCAGGGTGCTGGGTGCTCAGTACTCAGGGTGCTGGGTGCTCAGTTCTCGGGGTGCTCGGTGCTCAGTGCTCAAGGTGCTGGGTGCTCAGTACTCAGGGTGCTCATTGCTCAGGGTGTTGGGTGCTCAGTGCTCGGGGGTGCTGGGTGCTCAGTACTCAGGGTGCTGGGTGCTCAGTGCTCGGGGTTCTGGGTGCTCAGTGCTCAGGGTGATCGGTGCTCAGTACTCAGGGTGCTGGGTGCTCAGTGCTCAGGGTGCTGGGTGCTCAGTCCTCAGGGTGCTCAGTGCTCAGGGTGCTGGGTGCTCAGTGCTCGGGGTGCTCGGTGCTCAGTACTCAGGGTGCTGAGTGCTCAGTACTCAGGGTGCTGGGTGCTCAGTACTCAGGGTGCTGGGTGCTCAGTGCTCAGTGTGCTGGGTGATCAGTGCTCAGTGTGCTGGGTGCTCAGTGATCAGGGTGCTGGGTGCTCAGTGCTCGTGGTGCTGGGTGCTCAGTACTCAGGGTGCTGGGTGCTCAGTACTCAGGGTGCTGGGTGCTTAGTACTCAGGGTGCTGGGTGCTCAGTGCTCGGGGTGCTGGGTGCTCAGTGCTCGGGGTGCTTGGTGCTCAGTAATCAGGGTGCTGGGTGCTCAGTACTCGTTGTGCTGGGTGCTCAGTGCTCAGGGTGCTGGGTGCTCACTACTCAGGGTGCTCGGTGCTCAGTGCTCGGGGTGCTGGGTGCTCAGTACTCAGGGTGCTCGGTGCTCAGTACTCAGGGTGCTCAGTGCTCAGTACTCAGGGTGCTCAGGCTCAGTGCTCGGGGTGCTGGGTGCTCAGTGCTCGGGGTGCTGGGTGCTCAGTGCTCAGTGTGCTGGGTGCTCAGTGCTCAGATTGCTGGGTGCTCAGTACTCAGGGTGCTCGGTGCTCGGTTCTCTGTACGCTGGGTGCTCAGTACTCAGTGTGCTGGGTGCTCAGTGCTCGGGGTGCTGGGTGCTCAGTACTCAGGGTGCTGGGTGCTCAGTGCTCGGGGTGCTCGGTGCTCAGTACGCTGGGTGCTGGGTGCTCATTCTCGGGGTGCTGTGTGCTCAGTACTCAGGGTGCTGGGTGCTCAGTACTCCGGGTGCTGGGTGCTCAGTTCTCGGGGTGCTCGGTGCTCAGTACTCAGGGCTCAGGGTGCTCAGTGCTCAGTGCTCAGGGTGCTGGGTGTTCAGTACTCAGGGTGCTGGGTGCTCAGTACTCAAGGTGCTGGGTGCTCAGTGCTCAGGGTGCTGGGTGCTCAGTACTCGGGGTGCTGGTTGCTCAGTGCTCAGGGTGCTCGGGGCTCAGTACTCAGGGTGCTGGGTGCTCAGTACTCAGGGTGCTGGGTGCTCAGTGCTCAGCGTGCTGGGTACTCAGTGCTCAGGGTGCTCGGTGCTCAGTACTCGGGGTGCTGGGTGCTCATTCTCGGGGTGCTGGGTGCTCAGTGCTCGGGGTGCTGGGTGCTCAGTACTTAGCGTGCTGGGTGCTCAGTGCTCAGTGTGCTGGGTGCTCAGTGATCAGGGTGCTGGGTGCTCAGTGCTCGGGGTGCTGGTTGCTCAGTACTCAGGGTGCTGGGTGCTCAGTGCTCAGGGTGCTCGGTGCTCAGTGCTCGGAGCGCTGGGTGCTCAGTGCTCGGGGTGCTCAGAGCTCAGTACCCAGGGTGCTGGGTGCTCAGTGCTCGGGGTGCTGGTTGCTCAGTACTCAGGGTGCTGGGTGCTCAGTGCTCGGGGTGCTCGGTGCTCAGTACGTTGTGTGCTCACTACTCATGGTGCTGGGTGCTCAGTGCACAGGGTGCTGGGTGCTCAGTGCTCAGGGTGCTGGGTGCTCAGTGCTCAGGGTGCTGGGTGCTCAGTGCTCAGGGTGCTGGGTGCTCAGTACTCAGGGTGCTGGGTGCTCAGTGCTCGGGGTGCTGGGTGCTCAGTGCTCGGGGTGCTGGGTGCTCAGTACTCAGGGTGCTGGGTGCTCAGTACTCGGGGTGCTGGGTGCTCAGTACTCGGGTTGCTGGGTGCTCAGTACTCAGGGTGCTGGGTGCTCTGTACTCGGGAGCTGGGTGCTCAGTGCTCAGGGTGCTGGGTGCTCAGTGCTCGGTGTGCTGGGTGCTCAGTGCTCAGTACTCAGGGTGCTGGGTGCTCAGTGCTCAGTACTCAGGGTGCTGGGTGCTCAGTGCTCAGGGTGCTGTGTGCTCAGTGCTCAGGGTGCTGGGTGCTCAGTGCTCAGGGTGCTGGGTACTCAGTGCTCAGGGTGCTGGGTGCTCAGTACTCAGGGTGCTGGGTGCTCAGTACTCAGGGTGCTGGGTGCTCAGTGCTCGGGGTGCTGGGTGCTCAGTGCTCGGGGTGCTGGGTGCTCAGTGCTCGGGGTGCTCGGTGCTCAGTACTCAGGGTGCTGGGTGCTCAGTGCTCGAGGTGCTCAGTACTCAGGGTGCTGTGTGTTCAGTGCTCAGGTTGCTGTGTGCTCAGTGCTCAGGGTGCTGGGTGCTCAGTGCTCAGGGTGCTGGGTACTCAGTGCTCAGGGTGTTGGGTGCTCAGTGCGCGAGGTGCTCTTTACTCAGAGTGGGTGTGTTCAGTGCTCAGGGTGCTGGGTGCTCAGTACTCAGGGTGCTCGGTGCTTAGTACTCATGGTGTTGGGTGCTCAGTACTCCGGGTGCTGGGTGCTCAGTGCTCGGGGTGCTCGGTGCTCAGTACGTTGGGTGCTCACTACTCAGGGTGCTGGGTGCTCAGTATTCAGGGTGCTGGGTCCTCAGTACTCATTGTGCTGGGTGCTCAGTACTCGGGTGCTGGGTGCTCAGTGCTCAGGTTGCTGGGTGCTCAGTGCTCGGGGTGCTGGGTGCTCAGTGCTCAGTACTCAGGTTGCTGGGTGCTCAGTGCTCGGGGTGCTGCGTGCTCAGTGCTCAGTACTCAGGGTCCTGGGTGCTCAGTACTCAGGGTGCTGTGTGCTCAGTGCTCAGGGTGCTGGGTGCTCAGTGCTCAGGGTGCTGGGTGCTCAGTGCTCAGGGTGCTGGGTGCTCAGTGCTCAGGGTGCTGGGTGCTCAGTACTCAGGGTGCTGGGTGCTCAGTACTCAGGGTGCTGGGTGCTCAGTGCTCGGGGTGCTGGGTGCTCAGTGCTCGGGGTGCTGGGTGCTCAGTGCTCGGGGTGCTCGGTGCTCAGTACTCAGGGTTCTGGGTGCTCAGTGCTCGAGGTGCTCAGTACTCAGGGTGCTGTGTGTTCAGTGCTCAGGGTGCTGTGTGCTCAGTGCTCAGGGTGCTGGGTGCTCAGTGCTCGGGGTGCTGCGTGCTCAGTGCTCAGTACTCAGGGTGCTGGGTGCTCTGTACTCGGGAGCTGGGTGCTCAGTGCTCAGGGTGCTGGGTGCTCAGTGCTCGGTGTGCTGGGTGCTCAGTGCTCAGTACTAAGGGTGCTGGGTGCTCAGTGCTCAGTACTCAGGGTGCTGGGTGCTCAGTGCTCAGGGTGCTGTGTGCTCAGTGCTCAGGGTGCTGGGTGCTCAGTGCTCAGGGTGTTGGGTGCTCAGTGCTCGGGGTGCTGGGTGCTCAGTACTCAGGGTGCTGGGTGCTCAGTGCTCGGGGTTCTGGGTGCTCAGTGCTCAGGGTGATCGGTGCTCAGTACTCAGGGTGCTGGGTGCTCAGTGCTCAGGGTGCTGGGTGCTCAGTCCTCAGGGTGCTCAGTGCTCAGGGTGCTGGGTGCTCAGTGCTCGGGGTGCTCGGTGCTCAGTACTCAGGGTGCTGAGTGCTCAGTACTCAGGGTGCTGGGTGCTCAGTACTCAGGGTGCTGGGTGCTCAGTGCTCAGTGTGCTGGGTGATCAGTGCTCAGTGTGCTGGGTGCTCAGTGATCAGGGTGCTGGGTGCTCAGTGCTCGTGGTGCTGGGTGCTCAGTACTCAGGGTGCTGGGTGCTCAGTACTCAGGGTGCTGGGTGCTTAGTACTCAGGGTGCTGGGTGCTCAGTGCTCGGGGTGCTGGGTGCTCAGTGCTCGGGGTGCTTGGTGCTCAGTAATCAGGGTGCTGGGTGCTCAGTACTCGTTGTGCTGGGTGCTCAGTGCTCAGGGTGCTGGGTGCTCACTACTCAGGGTGCTCGGTGCTCAGTGCTCGGGGTGCTGGGTGCTCAGTACTCAGGGTGCTCGGTGCTCAGTACTCAGGGTGCTCAGTGCTCAGTACTCAGGGTGCTCAGGCTCAGTGCTCGGGGTGCTGGGTGCTCAGTGCTCGGGGTGCTGGGTGCTCAGTGCTCAGTGTGCTGGGTGCTCAGTGCTCAGAGTGCTGGGTGCTCAGTACTCAGGGTGCTCGGTGCTCGGTGCTCTGTACGCTGGGTGCTCAGTACTCAGGGTGCTGGGTGCTCAGTGCTCGGGGTGCTGGGTGCTCAGTACGCAGGGTGCTGGGTGCTCAGTGCTCGGGGTGCTCGGTGCTCAGTACGCTGGGTGCTGGGTGCTCATTCTCGGGGTGCTGTGTGCTCAGTACTCAGGGTGCTGGGTGCTCAGTACTCCGGGTGCTGGGTGCTCAGTTCTCGGGGTGCTCGGTGCTCAGTACTCAGGGTGCTCAGTGCTCAGTACTCAGGGTGCTCAGGCTCAGTGCTCAGGGTGCTGGGTGCTCAGTACTCAGGGTGCTGGGTGCTCAGTACTCAGGGTGCTGGGTGCTCAGTGCTCGGGGTGCTGGGTGCTCAGTGCTCGGGGTGCTGGGTGCTCAGTGCTCGGGGTGCTCGGTGCTCAGTACTCAGGGTGCTGGGTGCTCAGTGCTCGAGGTGCTCAGTACTCAGGGTGCTGTGTGTTCAGTGCTCAGGGTGCTGTGTGCTCAGTGCTCAGGGTGCTGGGTGCTCAGTGCTCGGGGTGCTGCGTGCTCAGTGCTCAGTACTCAGGGTCCTGGGTGCTCAGTACTCAGGGTGCTGTGTGCTCAGTGCACAGGGTGCTGGGTGCTCAGTGCTCAGTGTGCTGGGTGCTCAGTGCTCAGGGTGCTGGGTGCTCAGTGCTCAGGGTGCTGGGTGCTCAGTACTCAGGGTGCTGGGTGCTCAGTGCTCGGGGTGCTGGGTGCTCAGTGCTCGGGGTGCTGGGTGCTCAGTATTCAGGGTGCTGGGTGCTCAGTACTCGGGGTGCTGGGTGCTGAGTACTCGGGTTGCTGGGTGCTCAGTACTAAGGGTGCTGGGTGCTCTGTACTCGGGAGCTGGGTGCTCAGTGCTCAGGGTGCTGGGTGCTCAGTGCTCGGTGTGCTGGGTGCTCAGTGCTCAGTACTCAGGGTGCTGGGTGCTCAGTGCTCAGTACTCAGGGTGCTGGGTGCTCAGTGCTCAGGGTGCTGTGTGCTCAGTGCTCAGGGTGCTGGGTGCTCAGTGCTCAGGGTGCTGGGTACTCAGTGCTCAGGGTGCTGGGTGCTCAGTACTCAGGGTGCTGGGTGCTCAGTACTCAGGGTGCTGGGTGCTCAGTGCTCGGGGTGCTGGGTGCTCAGTGCTCGGGGTGCTGGGTGCTCAGTGCTCGGGGTGCTCGGTGCTCAGTACTCAGGGTGCTGGGTGCTCAGTGCTCGAGGTGCTCAGTACTCAGGGTGCTGTGTGTTCAGTGCTCAGGGTGCTGTGTGCTCAGTGCTCAGGGTGCTGGGTGCTCAGTGCTCAGGGTGCTGGGTACTCAGTGCTCAGGGTGTTGGGTGCTCAGTGCGCGAGGTGCTCTTTACTCAGAGTGCTGTGTGTTCAGTGCTCAGGGTGCTGGGTGCTCAGTACTCAGGGTGCTCGGTGCTTAGTACTCATGGTGCTGGGTGCTCAGTACTCCGGGTGCTGGGTGCTCATTGCTCGGGGTGCTCGTTGCTCAGTACGTTGGGTGCTCACTACTCAGGGTGCTGGGTGCTCAGTATTCAGGGTGCTGGGTCCTCAGTACTCATTGTGCTGGGTGCTCAGTACTCGGGTGCTGGGTGCTCAGTGCTCAGGGTGCTGGGTGCTCAGTGCTCGGGGTGCTGGGTGCTCAGTGCTCAGTACTCAGGTTGCTGGGTGCTCAGTGCTCAGGGTGCTGCGTGCTCAGTGCTCAGTACTCAGGGTCCTGGGTGCTCAGTACTCAGGGTGCTGTGTGCTCAGTGCTCAGGGTGCTGGGTGCTCAGTGCTCAGGGTGCTGGGTGCTCAGTGCTCAGGGTGCTGGGTGCTCAGTACTCAGGGTGCTGGGTGCTCAGTGCTCGGGGTGCTGGGTGCTCAGTGCTCAGGGTGCTGGGTGCTCAGTACTCAGGGTGTTGGGTGCTCAGTTCTCTGGGTGCTGTGTGCTCAGTACTCAGGTAGCTGGGTGCTCAGTACTCAGGGTGCTGGGTGCTCAGTACTCGGGTGCTGGGTGCTCAGTGCTCAGGGTGCTGGGTGCTCAGTGCTCGGGGTGCTGGGTGCTCAGTGCTCAGTACTCAGGGTGCTGGGTGCTCAGTACTCGGGGTGCTAGGTGCTCAGTGCTCAGTACTCAGGGTGCTGGGTGCTCAGTGCTCAGGGTGCTGGGTGTTCACTGCTCAGGGTGCTGGGTGCTCAGTGCTCAGGGTGCTGGGTACTCAGTGCTCAGGGTACTGGGTGCTCAGTACTCAGGGTGCTGGTTGCTCAGTGCTCAGGGTGCTGGGTGCTCAGTGCTCGGGGTGCTGGGTGCTCAGTGCTCGGGGTGCTGGGTGCTCAGTGCTCGGGGTGCTCGGTGCTCAGTACTCAGGGTGCTGGGTGCTCAGTGCTCGAGGTGCTCAGTACTCAGGGTGCTGTATGTTCAGTGTTCAGGGTGCTGGGTGCTCAGTACTCAGGGTGCTCGGTGCTTAGTACTCAGGGTGCTGGGTGCTCAGTACTCCGGGTGCTGGGTGCTCAGTGCTCGGTGTGCTCGGTGCTCAGTACTCAGTGCTCAGGGTGCTCAGTGCTCAGTGCTCAGGGTGCTGGGTGTTCAGTACTCAGGGTGCTGGGTGCTCTGTACTCAGGGGGCTGGGTGCTCAGTACTCGGGGTTCTCGGTGCTCAGTGCTCAGGGTGCTGGGTGCTCAGTACTCAGGGTGCTGAGTGCTCAGTCCTCAGGGTGCTGGGTGCTCATTGCTCAGGGTGCTGGGTACTCAGTGCTCAGGGTGCTCGGTGCTCAGTACTCGGGGTGCTGGGTGCTCATTCTCGGGGTGCTGGGTGCTCAGTGCTCAGGGTGCTGGGTGCTCAGTACTCAGGGTGCTGGGTGCTCAGTGCTCAGGTTGCTGGGTTCTCAGTACTCAGGCTGCTGGGTGCTCAGTGCTCAGGGTGCTGGGTGCTCAGTACTCAGGGTGCTGGGAGCTCAGTGCTCAGGGTGATCGGTGCTCAGTACTCAGGGTGCTCAGTACTCAGGGTACTGGGTGCTCAGTGCTCGGGGTGCTGGGAGCTCAGTAATCAGGGTGCTGGGTGCTCAGTGCTCGGGGTGCTGGGTGCTCAGTGCTCAGGGTGATCGGTGCTCAGTACTCAGGGTGCTGGGTGCTCAGTGCTCGGGGTGCTGGGTGTTCAGTCCACAGGGTGCTCAGTGATCAGGTTGCTGGGTGCTCAGTGCTCGGGGTGCTGGGTGTTCAGTGCTCGGGGTGCTGGGTGCTCAGTGCTCAGGGTGCTGGGTGCTCAGTGCTCAGTGCTCAGGGTGCTGGTTGCTCAGTACTCAGGGTGCTGGGTGCTCAGTACTCAGGGTGCTGGGTGCTCAGTGCTCAGGGTGCTGGGTGCTCAGTGCTCGCTGTGCTCGGTGCTCAGTACTCAAGGTGCTGGGTGCTCAGTGCTCAGGGTGCTGGGTGCTCAGTGCTCAGGGTGCTCAGTGCTCAGTGCTCAGGGTGCTGGGTGTTCAGTACTCAGGGTGCTGGGTGCTCAGTACTCAGGGTGCTGGGTGCTCAGTGCTCAGGGTGCTGGGTGCTCAGTGCTCGGGGTGATCGGTGCTCAGTACTCAGGGTGCTGGGTGCTCAGTGCTCGGGGTGCTCGGAGCTCAGTACTCAGGGTGCTGGGTGCTCAGTGCTCGGGGTGATCGGTGCTCAGTACTCAGGGTGCTGGGTGCTCAGTGCTCGGGGTGCTCGGTGCTCAGTACGTTGGGTGCTCACTACTCAGGGTGCTGGGTGCTCAGTGCTCAGGGTGCTGGGTGCTCAGTACTCCGGGTGCTGGGTGCTCAGTGCTCGGTGTGCTCGGTGCTCAGTACTCAGTGCTCAGGGTGCTCAGTGCTCAGTGCTCAGGGTGCTGGGTGTTCAGTACTCAGGGTGCTGGGTGCTCAGTACTCAGGGGGCTGGGTGCTCAGTACTCGGGGTGCTCGGTGCTCAGTGCTCAGGGTGCTGGGTGCTCAGTACTCAGGGTGCTGGGTGCTCAGTACTCAGGGTGCTGGGTGCTCATTGCTCAGGGTGCTGGGTACTCAGTGCTCCTGGTGCTCGGTGCTCAGTACTCGGGGTGCTGGGTGCTCATTCTCGGGGTGCTGGGTGCTCAGTGCTCAGGGTGCTGGGTGCTCAGTACTCAGGTTGCTGGGTGCTCAGTGCTCAGGTTGCTGGGTTCTCAGTACTCAGGGTGCTGGGTGCTCAGGGTGCTCGGTGCTCAGTACTCGGGGTGCTGGGTGCTCAGTGCTCAGGGTGCTGGGTGCTCAGTACTCAGGGTGTTTGGTGCTCAGTTCTCTGGGTGCTGTGTGCTCAGTACTCATGTAGCTGGGTGCTCAGTACTCAGGGTGCTGGGTGCTCAGTACTCGGGTGCTGGGTGCTCAGTGCTCAGGGTGCTGGGTGCTCAGTGCTCGGGGTGCTCGGTGCTCAGTACTCAGGGTGCTGGGTGCTCAGTGCTCGAGGTGCTCAGTACTCAGGGTGCTGTGTGTTCAGTGCTCAGGGTGCTGTGTGCTCAGTGCTCAGTGTGCTGGGTGCTCAGTGCTCGGGGTGCTGCGTGCTCAGTGCTCAGTACTCAGGGTCCTGGGTGCTCAGTACTCAGGGTGCTGTGTGCTCAGTGCACAGGGTGCTGGGTGCTCAGTGCTCAGGGTGCTGGGTGCTCAGTGCTCAGGGTGCTGGGTGCTCAGTGCTCAGGGTGCTGGGTGCTCAGTACTCAGGGTGCTGGGTGCTCAGTGCTCGGGGTGCTGGGTGCTCAGTGCTCGGGGTGCTGGGTGCTCAGTACTCAGGGTGCTGGGTGCTCAGTACTCGGGGTGCTGGGTGCTGAGTACTCGGGTTGCTGGGTGCTCAGTACTAAGGGTGCTGGGTGCTCTGTACTCGGGAGCTGGGTGCTCAGTGCTCAGGGTGCTGGGTGCTCAGTGCTCGGTGTGCTGGGTGCTCAGTGCTCAGTACTCAGGGTGCTGGGTGCTCAGTGCTCAGTACTCAGGGTGCTGGGTGCTCAGTGCTCAGGGTGCTGTGTGCTCAGTGCTCAGGGTGCTGGGTGCTCAGTGCTCAGGGTGCTGGGTACTCAGTGCTCAGGGTGCTGGGTGCTCAGTACTCAGGGTGCTGGGTGCTCAGTACTCAGGGTGCTGGGTGCTCAGTGCTCGGGGTGCTGGGTGCTCAGTGCTCGGGGTGCTGGGTGCTCAGTGCTCGGGGTGCTCGGTGCTCAGTACTCAGGGTGCTGGGTGCT
Organism: Microtus oregoni; assembly: GCF_018167655.1. Classification (NCBI taxonomy): domain Eukaryota; kingdom Metazoa; phylum Chordata; class Mammalia; order Rodentia; family Cricetidae; genus Microtus; species Microtus oregoni. The sequence goes on along the minus strand of NW_024543789.1, from coordinate 8,599 downwards.
CAGTGCTCGAGGTGCTCAGTACTCAGGGTGCTGTGTGTTCAGTGCTCAGGGTGCTGTGTGCTCAGTGCTCAGGGTGCTGGGTGCTCAGTGCTCAGGGTGCTGGGTACTCAGTGCTCAGGGTGTTGGGTGCTCAGTGCGCGAGGTGCTCTTTACTCAGAGTGCTGTGTGTTCAGTGCTCAGGGTGCTGGGTGCTCAGTACTCAGGGTGCTCGGTGCTTAGTACTCATGGTGCTGGGTGCTCAGTACTCCGGGTGCTGGGTGCTCATTGCTCGGGGTGCTCGTTGCTCAGTACGTTGGGTGCTCACTACTCAGGGTGCTGGGTGCTCAGTATTCAGGGTGCTGGGTCCTCAGTACTCATTGTGCTGGGTGCTCAGTACTCGGGTGCTGGGTGCTCAGTGCTCAGGTTGCTGGGTGCTCAGTGCTCGGGGTGCTGGGTGCTCAGTGCTCAGTACTCAGGTTGCTGGGTGCTCAGTGCTCGGGGTGCTGCGTGCTCAGTGCTCAGTACTCAGGGTCCTGGGTGCTCAGTACTCAGGGTGCTGTGTGCTCAGTGCTCAGGGTGCTGGGTGCTCAGTGCTCAGGGTGCTGGGTGCTCAGTGCTCAGGGTGCTGGGTGCTCAGTACTCAGGGTGCTGGGTGCTCAGTGCTCGGGGTGCTGGGTGCTCAGTGCTCAGGGTGCTGGGTGCTCAGTACTCAGGGTGTTGGGTGCTCAGTTCTCTGGGTGCTGTGTGCTCAGTACTCAGGTAGCTGGGTGCTCAGTACTCAGGGTGCTGGGTGCTCAGTACTCGGGTGCTGGGTGCTCAGTGCTCAGGGTGCTGGGTGCTCAGTGCTCGGGGTGCTGGGTGCTCAGTGCTCAGTACTCAGGGTGCTGGGTGCTCAGTACTCGGGGTGCTAGGTGCTCAGTGCTCAGTACTCAGGGTGCTGGGTGCTCAGTGCTCAGGGTGCTGGGTGTTCACTGCTCAGGGTGCTGGGTGCTCAGTGCTCAGGGTGCTGGGTACTCAGTGCTCAGGGTACTGGGTGCTCAGTACTCAGGGTGCTGGTTGCTCAGTGCTCAGGGTGCTGGGTGCTCAGTGCTCGGGGTGCTGGGTGCTCAGTGCTCGGGGTGCTGGGTGCTCAGTGCTCGGGGTGCTCGGTGCTCAGTACTCAGGGTGCTGGGTGCTCAGTGCTCGAGGTGCTCAGTACTCAGGGTGCTGTATGTTCAGTGTTCAGGGTGCTGGGTGCTCAGTACTCAGGGTGCTCGGTGCTTAGTACTCAGGGTGCTGGGTGCTCAGTACTCCGGGTGCTGGGTGCTCAGTGCTCGGTGTGCTCGGTGCTCAGTACTCAGTGCTCAGGGTGCTCAGTGCTCAGTGCTCAGGGTGCTGGGTGTTCAGTACTCAGGGTGCTGGGTGCTCTGTACTCAGGGGGCTGGGTGCTCAGTACTCGGGGTTCTCGGTGCTCAGTGCTCAGGGTGCTGGGTGCTCAGTACTCAGGGTGCTGAGTGCTCAGTCCTCAGGGTGCTCGGTGCTCATTGCTCAGGGTGCTGGGTACTCAGTGCTCAGGGTGCTCGGTGCTCAGTACTCGGGGTGCTGGGTGCTCATTCTCGGGGTGCTGGGTGCTCAGTGCTCAGGGTGCTGGGTGCTCAGTACTCAGGGTGCTGGGTGCTCAGTGCTCAGGTTGCTGGGTTCTCAGTACTCAGGCTGCTGGGTGCTCAGTGCTCAGGGTGCTGGGTGCTCAGTACTCAGGGTGCTGGGAGCTCAGTGCTCAGGGTGATCGGTGCTCAGTACTCAGGGTGCTCAGTACTCAGGGTACTGGGTGCTCAGTGCTCGGGGTGCTGGGAGCTCAGTAATCAGGGTGCTGGGTGCTCAGTGCTCGGGGTGCTGGGTGCTCAGTGCTCAGGGTGATCGGTGCTCAGTACTCAGGGTGCTGGGTGCTCAGTGCTCGGGGTGCTGGGTGTTCAGTCCACAGGGTGCTCAGTGATCAGGTTGCTGGGTGCTCAGTGCTCGGGGTGCTGGGTGTTCAGTGCTCGGGGTGCTGGGTGCTCAGTGCTCAGGGTGCTGGGTGCTCAGTGCTCAGTGCTCAGGGTGCTGGTTGCTCAGTACTCAGGGTGCTGGGTGCTCAGTACTCAGGGTGCTGGGTGCTCAGTGCTCAGGGTGCTGGGTGCTCAGTGCTCGCTGTGCTCGGTGCTCAGTACTCAAGGTGCTGGGTGCTCAGTGCTCAGGGTGCTGGGTGCTCAGTGCTCAGGGTGCTCAGTGCTCAGTGCTCAGGGTGCTGGGTGTTCAGTACTCAGGGTGCTGGGTGCTCAGTACTCAGGGTGCTGGGTGCTCAGTGCTCAGGGTGCTGGGTGCTCAGTGCTCGGGGTGATCGGTGCTCAGTACTCAGGGTGCTGGGTGCTCAGTGCTCGGGGTGCTCGGAGCTCAGTACTCAGGGTGCTGGGTGCTCAGTGCTCGGGGTGATCGGTGCTCAGTACTCAGGGTGCTGGGTGCTCAGTGCTCGGGGTGCTCGGTGCTCAGTACGTTGGGTGCTCACTACTCAGGGTGCTGGGTGCTCAGTGCTCAGGGTGCTGGGTGCTCAGTACTCCGGGTGCTGGGTGCTCAGTGCTCGGTGTGCTCGGTGCTCAGTACTCAGTGCTCAGGGTGCTCAGTGCTCAGTGCTCAGGGTGCTGGGTGTTCAGTACTCAGGGTGCTGGGTGCTCAGTACTCAGGGGGCTGGGTGCTCAGTACTCGGGGTGCTCGGTGCTCAGTGCTCAGGGTGCTGGGTGCTCAGTACTCAGGGTGCTGGGTGCTCAGTACTCAGGGTGCTGGGTGCTCATTGCTCAGGGTGCTGGGTACTCAGTGCTCAGGGTGCTCGGTGCTCAGTACTCGGGGTGCTGGGTGCTCATTCTCGGGGTGCTGGGTGCTCAGTGCTCAGGGTGCTGGGTGCTCAGTACTCAGGGTGCTGGGTGCTCAGTGCTCAGGTTGCTGGGTTCTCAGTACTCAGGGTGCTGGGTGCTCAGGGTGCTCGGTGCTCAGTACTCGGGGTGCTGGGTGCTCAGTGCTCAGGGTGCTGGGTGCTCAGTACTCAGGGTGTTTGGTGCTCAGTTCTCTGGGTGCTGTGTGCTCAGTACTCATGTAGCTGGGTGCTCAGTACTCAGGGTGCTGGGTGCTCAGTACTCGGGTGCTGGGTGCTCAGTGCTCAGGGTGCTGGGTGCTCAGTGCTCGGGGTGCTGGGTGCTCAGTGCTCAGTACTCAGGGTGCTGGGTGCTCAGTACTCGGGGTGCTAGGTGCTCAGTGCTCAGTACTCAGGGTGCTGGGTGCTCAGTGCTCAGGGTGCTGGGTGTTCACTGCTCAGGGTGCTGGGTGCTCAGTGCTCAGGGTGCTGGGTACTCAGTGCTCAGGGTACTGGGTGCTCAGTACTCAGGGTGCTGGGTGCTCAGTGCTCAGGGTGCTGGGTGCTCAGTGCTCGGGGTGCTGGGTGCTCAGTGCTCGGGGTGCTGGGTGCTCAGTGCTCGGGGTGCTCGGTGCTCAGTACTCAGGGTGCTGGGTGCTCAGTGCTCGAGGTGCTCAGTACTCAGGGTGCTGTATGTTCAGTGTTCAGGGTGCTGGGTGCTCAGTACTCAGGGTGCTCGGTGCTTAGTACTCAGGGTGCTGGGTGCTCAGTACTCCGGGTGCTGGGTGCTCAGTGCTCGGTGTGCTCGGTGCTCAGTACTCAGTGCTCAGGGTGCTCAGTGCTCAGTGCTCAGGGTGCTGGGTGTTCAGTACTCAGGGTGCTCGGTGCTCAGTGCTCAGGGTGCTGGGTGCTCAGTACTCAGGGTGCTGGGTGCTCAGTACTCAGGGTGCTGGGTGCTCATTTCTCAGGGTGCTGGGTACTCAGTGCTCAGGGTGCTCGGTGCTCAGTACTCGGGGTGCTGGGTGCTCATTCTCGGGGTGCTGGGTGCTCAGTGCTCAGGGTGCTGGGTGCTCAGTACTCAGGGTGCTGGGTGCTCAGTGCTCAGGTTGCTGGGTTCTCAGTACTCAGGCTGCTGGGTGCTCAGTGCTCAGGGTGCTGTGTGCTCAGTACTCAGGGTGCTGGGTGCTCAGTGCTCAGGGTGCTGGGTGCTCAGTACTCAGGGTGCTGGGAGCTCAGTGCTCAGGGTGATCGGTGCTCAGTACTCAGGGTGCTCAGTACTCAGGGTACTGGGTGCTCAGTGCTCGGGGTGCTGGGAGCTCAGTAATCAGGGTGCTGGGTGCTCAGTGCTCGGGGTGCTGGCTGCTCAGTGCTCAGGGTGATCGGTGCTCAGTACTCAGGGTGCTGGGTGCTCAGTGCTCGGGGTGCTGGGTGTTCAGTCCACAGGGTGCTCAGTGATCAGGTTGCTGGGTGCTCAGTGCTCGGGGTGCTGGGTGTTCAGTGCTCGGGGTGCTGGGTGCTCAGTGCTCAGGGTGCTGGGTGCTCAGTGCTCAGTGCTCAGGGTGCTGGTTGCTCAGTACTCAGGGTGCTGGGTGCTCAGTACTCAGGGTGCTGGGTGCTCAGTGCTCAGGGTGCTAGGTGCTCAGTACTCAAGGTGCTGGGTGATCAGTGCTCGGGGTGCTGGGTGCTCAGTGCTCAGGGTGCTGGGTGCTCAGTGCTCAGGGTGCTGGGTGCTCAGTACTCAGGGTGCTGGGTGCTCAGTGCTCGGGGTGCTCGGTGCTCAGTACTCAAGGTGCTGGGTGCTCAGTGCTCAGGGTGCTGGGTGCTCAGTGCTCAGGGTGCTCAGTGCTCAGTGCTCAGGGTGCTGGGTGTTCAGTACTCAGGGTGCTGGGTGCTCAGTACTCAGGGTGCTGGGTGCTCAGTGCTCAGGGTGCAGGGTGCTCAGTGCTCGGGGTGATCGGTGCTCAGTACTCAGGGTGCTGGGTGCTCAGTGCTCGGGGTGCTCGGAGATCAGTACTCAGGGTGCTGGGTGCTCAGTGCTCGGGGTGATCGGTGCTCAGTACTCAGGTTGCTGGGTGCTCAGTGCTCGGGGTGCTCGGTGCTCAGTACGTTGGGTGCTCAGTGCTCAGGGTGCTGGGTGCTCAGTGCTCGGGGTGATCGGTGCTCAGTACTCAGGGTGCTGGGTGCTCAGTACTCGGGGTGCTGGGTGCTCAGTACTCGGGTTGCTGGGTGCTCAGTACTCAGGGTGCTGGGTGCTCTGTACTCGGGAGCTGGGTGCTCAGTGCTCAGGGTGCTGGGTGCTCAGTGCTCGGTGTGCTGGGTGCTCAGTGCTCAGTACTCAGGGTGCTGGGTGCTCAGTGCTCAGTACTCAGGGTGCTGGGTGCTCAGTGCTCAGGGTGCTGTGTGCTCAGTGCTCAGGGTACTGGGTGCTCAGTGCTCAGGGTGCTGGGTACTCAGTGCTCAGGGTGCTGGGTGCTCAGTACTCAGGGTGCTGGGTGCTCAGTACTCAGGGTGCTGGGTGATCAGTGCTCGGGGTGCTGGGTGCTCAGTGCTCGGGGTGCTGGGTGCTCAGTGCTCGGGGTGCTCGGTGCTCAGTACTCAGGGTGCTGGGTGCTCAGTGCTCGAGGTGCTCAGTACTCAGGGTGCTGTATGTTCAGTGTTCAGGGTGCTGGGTGCTCAGTACTCAGGGTGCTCGGTGCTTAGTACTCAGGGTGCTGGGTGCTCAGTACTCCGGGTGCTGGGTGCTCAGTGCTCGGTGTGCTCGGTGCTCAGTACTCAGTGCTCAGGGTGCTCAGTGCTCAGTGCTCAGGGTGCTGGGTGTTCAGTACTCAGGGTGCTGGGTGCTCTGTACTCAGGGGGCTGGGTGCTCAGTACTCGGGGTGCTCGGTGCTCAGTGCTCAGGGTGCTGGGTGCTCAGTACTCAGGGTGCTGAGTGCTCAGTCCTCAGGGTGCTGGGTGCTCATTGCTCAGGGTGCTGGGTACTCAGTGCTCAGGGTGCTCGGTGCTCAGTACTCGGGGTGCTGGGTGCTCATTCTCGGGGTGCTGGGTGCTCAGTGCTCAGGGTGCTGGGTGCTCAGTGCTCAGGTTGCTGGGTTCTCAGTACTCAGGCTGCTGGGTGCTCAGTGCTCAGGGTGCTGTGTGCTCAGTACTCAGGGTGCTGGGTGCTCAGTGCTCAGGGTGCTGGGTGCTCAGTACTCAGGGTGCTGGGAGCTCAGTGCTCAGGGTGATCGGTGCTCAGTACTCAGGGTGCTCAGTACTCAGGGTACTGGGTGCTCAGTGCTCGGGGTGCTGGGAGCTCAGTAATCAGGGTGCTGGGTGCTCAGTGCTCGGGGTGCTGGGTGCTCAGTGCTCAGGGTGATCGGTGCTCAGTACTCAGGGTGCTGGGTGCTCAGTGCTCGGGGTGCTGGGTGTTCAGTCCACAGGGTGCTCAGTGATCAGGTTGCTGGGTGCTCAGTGCTCGGGGTGCTGGGTGTTCAGTGCTCGGGGTGCTGGGTGCTCAGTGCTCAGGGTGCTGGGTGCTCAGTGCTCAGTGCTCAGGGTGCTGGTTGCTCAGTACTCAGGGTGCTGGGTGCTCAGTACTCAGGGTGCTGGGTGCTCAGTGCTCAGGGTGCTGGGTGCTCAGTGCTCGCTGTGCTCGGTGCTCAGTACTCAAGGTGCTGGGTGCTCAGTGCTCAGGGTGCTGGGTGCTCAGTGCTCAGGGTGCTCAGTGCTCAGTGCTCAGGGTGCTGGGTGTTCAGTACTCAGGGTGCTGGGTGCTCAGTACTCAGGGTGCTGGGTGCTCAGTGCTCTGGGTGCTGGGTGCTCAGTACGTTGGGTGCTCACTACTCAGGGTGCTGGGTGCTCAGTGCTCAGGGTGCTGGGTGCTCAGTACTCAGTGCTCAGGGTGCTCAGTGCTCAGTGCTCAGGGTGCTGGGTGTTCAGTACTCAGGGTGCTGGGTGCTCAGTACTCAGGGGGCTGGGTGCTCAGTACTCGGGGTGCTCGGTGCTCAGTGCTCAGGGTGCTGGGTGCTCAGAACTCAGGGTGCTGGGTGCTCAGTACTCAGGGTGCTGGGTGCTCATTGCTCAGGGTGCTGGGTACTCAGTGCTCAGGGTGCTCGGTGCTCAGTACTCGGGGTGCTGGGTGCTCATTCTCGGGGTGCTGGGTGCTCAGTGCTCAGGGTGCTGGGTGCTCAGTACTCAGGGTGCTGGGTGCTCAGTGCTCAGGTTGCTGGGTTCTCAGTACTCAGGGTGCTGGGTGCTCAGGGTGCTCGGTGCTCAGTACTCGGGGTGCTGGGTGCTCAGTGCTCAGGGTGCTGGGTGCTCAGTACTCAGGGTGTTTGGTGCTCAGTTCTCTGGGTGCTGTGTGCTCAGTACTCATGTAGCTGGGTGCTCAGTACTCAGGGTGCTGGGTGCTCAGTACTCGGGTGCTGGGTGCTCAGTGCTCAGGGTGCTGGGTGCTCAGTGCTCGGGGTGCTGGGTGCTCAGTGCTCAGTACTCAGGGTGCTGGGTGCTCAGTACTCGGGGTGCTAGGTGCTCAGTGCTCAGTACTCAGGGTGCTGGGTGCTCAGTGCTCAGGGTGCTGGGTGTTCACTGCTCAGGGTGCTGGGTGCTCAGTGCTCAGGGTGCTGGGTACTCAGTGCTCAGGGTACTGGGTGCTCAGTACTCAGGGTGCTGGGTGCTCAGTGCTCAGGGTGCTGGGTGCTCAGTGCTCGGGGTGCTGGGTGCTCAGTGCTCGGGGTGCTGGGTGCTCAGTGCTCGGGGTGCTCGGTGCTCAGTACTCAGGGTGCTGGGTGCTCAGTGCTCGAGGTGCTCAGTACTCAGGGTGCTGTATGTTCAGTGTTCAGGGTGCTGGGTGCTCAGTACTCAGGGTGCTCGGTGCTTAGTACTCAGGGTGCTGGGTGCTCAGTACTCCGGGTGCTGGGTGCTCAGTGCTCGGTGTGCTCGGTGCTCAGTACTCAGTGCTCAGGGTGCTCAGTGCTCAGTGCTCAGGGTGCTGGGTGTTCAGTACTCAGGGTGCTCGGTGCTCAGTGCTCAGGGTGCTGGGTGCTCAGTACTCAGGGTGCTGGGTGCTCAGTACTCAGGGTGCTGGGTGCTCATTTCTCAGGGTGCTGGGTACTCAGTGCTCAGGGTGCTCGGTGCTCAGTACTCGGGGTGCTGGGTGCTCATTCTCGGGGTGCTGGGTGCTCAGTGCTCAGGGTGCTGGGTGCTCAGTACTCAGGGTGCTGGGTGCTCAGTGCTCAGGTTGCTGGGTTCTCAGTACTCAGGCTGCTGGGTGCTCAGTGCTCAGGGTGCTGGGTGCTCAGTGCTCGCTGTGCTCGGTGCTCAGTACTCAAGGTGCTGGGTGCTCAGTGCTCAGTGTGCTGGGTGCTCAGTGCTCAGGGTGCTCAGTGCTCAGTGCTCAGGGTGCTGGGTGTTCAGTACTCAGGGTGCTGGGTGCTCAGTACTCAGGGTGCTGGGTGCTCAGTGCTCAGGGTGCTGGGTGCTCAGTACGTTGGGTGCTCACTACTCAGGGTGCTGGGTGCTCAGTGCTCAGGGTGCTGGGTGCTCAGTACTCAGTGCTCAGGGTGCTCAGTGCTCAGTGCTCAGGGTGCTGGGTGTTCAGTACTCAGGGTGCTGGGTGCTCAGTACTCAGGGGGCTGGGTGCTCAGTACTCGGGGTGCTCGGTGCTCAGTGCTCAGGGTGCTGGGTGCTCAGTACTCAGGGTGCTGGGTGCTCAGTACTCAGGGTGCTGGGTGCTCATTGCTCAGGGTGCTGGGTACTCAGTGCTCAGGGTGCTCGGTGCTC
>NW_024543788.1:0-27540 GCF_018167655.1 Microtus oregoni | reverse complement strand
CCTGAGTACTGAGCACCGATCACCCTGAGCACTGAGCTCCCAGCACCCTGAGTACTGAGCACCCAGCACCCTGAGCACTGAGCACCCAGCACCCTGAGTACTGAGCACACAGCACCCTGAGCACTGAGCACCTAGCAACCTGAGTACTGAGCACCCAGCACCCTGAGCACTGAGCACCCAGCACCCCGAGTACTGAGCACCCAGCACCCCGAGCACTGAGCACCCAGCACCCCGAGAATGAGCACCCAGCACACCGAGTACTGAGCACCGAGCACCCTGAGCACTGAGTACCCAGCACCCTGAGCACTGAGCACCCAGCACCCTGAGTACTGAGCACCCAGCACCCTGAGTACTGAGCACCCAGCACCCTGAGCAATGAGCACCGAGCACCGAGCACCCCGAGTACTGAGCACCCAGCACCCTGAGCACTGAGCACCGAGCACCCCGAGTACTGAGCATCCAGCACCCTGAGCACTGAGCACCCAGCACCCTGAGTACTGAGCACCCAGCACCCTGAGTACTGAACACCCAGCACCCTGAGCACTGAGCACTGAGCACCCTGAGCACTGAGTACTGAGCACCGCGCACCCCGAGCACTGAGCACCCAGGACCCGGAGTACTGAGCACCCAGCACCCTGAGTACTAAGCACCGAGCACCCTGAGTACTGAGCACCCAGCACCCTGAGCACTGAACATATAGCAGTCTGAGCACTGAGCACCTCGAGCACTGAGCACCCAGCACCCTGAGTACTGAGCACCGAGCACCCCGAGCACTGAGCACCCAGCACCCCAAGCACTGAGCACCCAGCACCCTGAGCCCTGAGCACCCAGCACCCTGAGTACTGACCACCCAGCACCCTGAGCACTGAGTACCCAGCACCCTGAGCACTGAGCACCCAGCACCCTGAGCTCTGAGCACACAGCACCCTGAGCACTGAGCACCCAGCACCCTGAGTACTGAGCACTGAGCACCCAGCACCCCGAGCACTGAGCACCCAGCACCCTGAGTACTGAGCACTGAGCACCCAGCACCCCGAGCACTGAGCACCCAGCACCCTGAGCACTGAGCACCCAGCACCCGAGTACTGAGCACCCAACACCCTGAGAACTGAGCACCCAGCACCCTGAGTACTGAGCACCCAGCACCCCGAGTACTGAGCACCCAGCACCCTGAGTACTGAGCACCCAGCAACCCGAGCACTGAGCACCCAGCACCCCGAGCACTGAGCACCCAGCACCCTGAGTACTGAGCACCCAGCACCCTGAGCACTGAGCACCCAGCACCCCGAGCACTGAGCACCCAGCACCCTGAGCACTGAGGACCCAGCACCCTGAGCCCTGAGCACCCAGCACCCTGAGTACTGAGCACTCAGCACCCAGCACCCTGAGCACTGAGCACCCAGCACCCTGAGTACTGAGCCCTGAGCACCCAGCACCTCGTGCACTGAGCACCCAGCACCCTGAGCACTGAGCACGCAGCACCCGAGTACTGAGCACCCAGCACCCTGAGTACTGAGCACCCAGCAACCTGTGTACTGAGAACCCAGCACCCCGAGTACTGAGCACCCAGCACCCTGAGTACTGAGAACCCAGCACCCCGAGTACTGAACACCCAGCACCCTGAGTACTGAGCACCCAGCACCCTGAGCACTGAGCACCCAGCACCCTGAGCACTGAGCACCCAGCACCCTGAGCACCCAGCACCCTGAGTAGTGAGCACCCAAAGTACTGAGCACCGAGCACAACGAGCACTGAGCACCCAGCACCCTGAGTACTAAGCACCGAGCACCCTGAGTACTGAGCACCCAGCACCCTGAGCACTGAACACACAGCACCCTGAGTACTGAGCACCTCGAGCACTGAGCACCCAGCACCCTGAGTACTGAGCACCCAGCACCCCGAGCACTGAGCACCCAGCAACCTGAGTACTGAGCACCCAGCACCCTGAGTACTGAGCACCCAGCACTCTGAGCACTGAGTACCCAGCACCCTGAGCACTGAGCACCCAGCACCCTGAGCACTGTGCACACAGCACCCTGAGCACTGAGCACCCAGCACCCTGAGTACTGAGCACTGAGCACCCAGCACCCTGAGCACTGAGCACCCAGCACCCTGAGCACTGAGCACCCAGCACCCTGAGTACTGAGCACACAGCACCCCAAGCACTGAGCACACAGCACCCTGAGTACTGAGCACCCAGCACCCTGAGCATTGAGCACACAGCACCCTGAGCACTGAGCACCCAGCTCCCTGAGTACTGAGCACTGAGCACCCAGCACCCCGAGCACTGAGCACCCAGCACCCTGAGTACTGAGCACCGAGCACCCCGAGCACTGAGCACCCAGCACCCTGAGTACTGAGCTCCGAGCACCCCGAACACTGAGCACCCAGCACTCCGAGTACTGAGCACTGAGCACCCTGAGTACTGAGCACCAAGCACCCCGGGTACTGAGCACTGAGCACCCTGAGTACTGAGCTCCCAGCACCCTGAGCACTGAGTACCCAGCACCCTGAGTACTGAGCACTGAGAACCCTGAGTACTGAGCACCGATCACCCTGAGTACTGAGCAGCCAGCACCCTGTTCACTGAGCACCCAGCACCCTGAGCACTGAGCACCCAGCACCTTGAGTACTGAGCACTGAGCACCCCGAGCACTGAGCACCCAGCACAATGAGTACTGAGCACCCAGCTCCCTGAGCACCCAGCACCCTGAGCACTGAGCACCCAGCACCCCGAGCACTGATCACCCAGCACCCTGAGTACTGAGCACCCAGCACCCTGAGCACTGAGCACCCAGCACCCTGAGTACTGAGCACCTAGCACCCTGAGTACTGAGCAACCAGCACCCTGAGCACTGAGCACTGAGCACCCAGCACCCTGAGCACTGAGCACTGAGCACCCAGCCCCCGGAGCACTGTGCATCCAGCACCCCGAGCACTGAGCACCCAGCACCCTGAGCAGTGAGCACCCAGCACCCTGAGTACTGAGCACCGAGCACCCCGAGCACTGAGCACCCAGCACCCTGAGTACTGAGCTCCGAGCACCCGGAGCACCCAGCGCCCCGAGCACCGAGCACCCTGAGTACTGAGCACCCAGCACCCTGAGTACTGAGCACCCAGCACCCTGAGCACTGAGCACCCAGCACCCTGAGTACTGAGCACTGAGCACCCAGCACCCCGAGCACTGAGCACCCAGCACCCTGAGCAGTGAGCACCCAGCACCCTGAGCCCTGAGCACCCAGCACCCTGAGTACTGAGCACTCAGCACCCAGCACCCTGAGCACTGAGCACCCAGCACCCTGAGTACTGAGCCCTGAGCACCCAGCACCCCGTGCACTGAGCACCCAGCACCCTGAGCACTGAGCACCCAGCACCCGAGTACTGAGCACCCAGCACCCTGAGTACTGAGCACCCAGCAACCTGTGTACTGAGAACCCAGCACCCCGAGTACTGAGCACCCAGCACCCTGAGTACTGAGAACCCAGCACCCCTAGTACTGAACACCCAGCACCCTGAGTACTGAGCACCCAGCACCCTGAGCACTGAGCACCCAGCACCCTGAGCACTGAGCACCCAGCACCCTGAGCACCCAGCACCCTGAGTAGTGAGCACCCAAAGTACTGAGCACCGAGCACAACGAGCACTGAGCACCCAGCACCCTGAGTACTAAGCACCGAGCACCCTGAGTACTGAGCACCCAGCACCCTGAGCACTGAACACACAGCACCCTGAGTACTGAGCACCTCGAGCACTGAGCACCCAGCACCCTGAGTACTGAGCACCCAGCACCCCGAGCACTGAGCACCCAGCAACCTGAGTACTGAGCACCCAGCACCCTGAGTACTGAGCACCCAGCACTCTGAGCACTGAGTACCCAGCACCCTGAGCACTGAGCACCCAGCACCCTGAGCACTGTGCACACAGCACCCTGAGCACTGAGCACCCAGCACCCTGAGTACTGAGCACTGAGCACCCAGCACCCTGAGCACTGAGCACCCAGCACCCTGAGCACTGAGCACCCAGCACCCTGAGTACTGAGCACACAGCACCCCAAGCACTGAGCACACAGCACCCTGAGTACTGAGCACCCAGCACCCTGAGCACTGAGCACACAGCACCCTGAGCACTGAGCACCCAGCTCCCTGAGTACTGAGCACTGAGCACCCAGCACCCCGAGCACTGAGCACCCAGCACCCTGAGTACTGAGCACCGAGCACCCCGAGCACTGAGCACCCAGCACCCTGAGTACTGAGCTCCGAGCACCCCGAACACTGAGCACCAAGCACTCCGAGTACTGAGCACTGAGCACCCTGAGTACTGAGCACCAAGCACCCCGGGTACTGAGCACTGAGCACCCTGAGTACTGAGCTCCCAGCACCCTGAGCACTGAGTACCCAGCACCCTGAGTACTGAGCACTGAGAACCCTGAGTACTGAGCACCGATCACCCTGAGTACTGAGCACCCAGCACCCTGTTCACTGAGCACCCAGCACCCTGAGCACTGAGCACCCAGCACCTTGAGTACTGAGCACTGAGCACCCCGAGCACTGAGCACCCAGCACAATGAGTACTGAGCACCCAGCTCCCTGAGCACTGAGCACCCAGCACCCTGAGCACTGAGCACCCAGCACCCCGAGCACTGATCACCCAGCACCCTGAGTACTGAGCACCCAGCACCCTGAGCACTGAGCACCCAGCACCCTGAGTACTGAGCACCTAGCACCCTGAGTACTGAGCAACCAGCACCCTGAGCACTGAGCACTGAGCACCCAGCACCCTGAGCACTGAGCACTGAGCACCCAGCCCCCGGAGCACTGTGCATCCAGCACCCCGAGCACTGAGCACCCAGCACCCTGAGCAGTGTGCACCCAGCACCCTGAGTACTGAGCACCGAGCACCCCGAGCACTGAGCACCCAGCACCCTGAGTACTGAGCTCCGAGCACCCGGAGCACCCAGCGCCCCGAGCACCGAGCACCCTGAGTACTGAGCACCCAGCACCCTGAGCACTGAGCACCCAGCACCCTGAGCACTGAGCACCCAGCACCCTGAGCACCCAGCACCCTGAGTAGTGAGCACCCAAAGTACTGAGCACCGAGCACAACGAGCACTGAGCACCCAGCACCCTGAGTACTAAGCACCGAGCACCCTGAGTACTGAGCACCCAGCACCCTGAGCACTGAACACACAGCACCCTGAGTACTGAGCACCTCGAGCACTGAGCACCCAGCACCCTGAGTACTGAGCACCCAGCACCCCGAGCACTGAGCACCCAGCAACCTGAGTACTGAGCACCCAGCACCCTGAGTACTGAGCACCCAGCACTCTGAGCACTGAGTACCCAGCACCCTGAGCACTGAGCACCCAGCACCCTGAGCACTGTGCACACAGCACCCTGAGCACTGAGCACCCAGCACCCTGAGTACTGAGCACTGAGCACCCAGCACCCTGAGCACTGAGCACCCAGCACCCTGAGCACTGAGCACCCAGCACCCTGAGTACTGAGCACACAGCACCCCAAGCACTGAGCACACAGCACCCTGAGTACTGAGCACCCAGCACCCTGAGCACTGAGCACACAGCACCCTGAGCACTGAGCACCCAGCTCCCTGAGTACTGAGCACTGAGCACCCAGCACCCCGAGCACTGAGCACCCAGCACCCTGAGTACTGAGCACCGAGCACCCCGAGCACTGAGCACCCAGCACCCTGAGTACTGAGCTCCGAGCACCCCGAACACTGAGCACCCAGCACTCCGAGTACTGAGCACTGAGCACCCTGAGTACTGAGCACCAAGCACCCCGGGTACTGAGCACTGAGCACCCTGAGTACTGAGCTCCCAGCACCCTGAGCACTGAGTACCCAGCACCCTGAGTACTGAGCACTGAGAACACTGAGTACTGAGCACCGATCACCCTGAGTACTGAGCACCCAGCACCCTGTTCACTGAGCACCCAGCACCCTGAGCACTGAGCACCCAGCACCTTGAGTACTGAGCACTGAGCACCCCGAGCACTGAGCACCCAGCACAATGAGTACTGAGCACCCAGCTCCCTGAGCACTGAGCACCCAGCACCCTGAGCACTGAGCACCCAGCACCCCGAGCACTGATCACCCAGCACCCTGAGTACTGAGCACCCAGCACCCTGAGCACTGAGCACCCAGCACCCTGAGTACTGAGCACCTAGCACCCTGAGTACTGAGCAACCAGCACCCTGAGCACTGAGCACTGAGCACCCAGCACCCTGAGCACTGAGCACTGAGCACCCAGCCCCCGGAGCACTGTGCATCCAGCACCCCGAGCACTGAGCACCCAGCACCCTGAGCAGTGTGCAACCAGCACCCTGAGTACTGAGCACCGAGCACCCCGAGCACTGAGCACCCAGCACCCTTAGTACTGAGCTCCGAGCACCCGGAGCACCCAGCGCCCCGAGCACCGAGCACCCTGAGTACTGAGCACCCAGCACCCTGAGCAATGAGCACCCTGAGTACTGAGCACCCAGCACCTTGAGCACTGAGCACCGAGCACCCTGAGAACTGAGCACCCAGCAACCGGAGTACTGAGCACCCAGCGTACTGAGCACCGAGCACCCAGCACCCTGAGTACTGAGCACCCAGCACCCTGAGCACTGAGCACCCAGCATACTGAGCACCGAGCACCCAGCACCCTGAGTACTGAGCACCCAGCACCCTGAGCACTGAGCACCCAGCACCCTGAGTACTGAGCACTGAGCACCCAGCACCCCGAGCACTGAGCACCCAGCACCCTGTGTACTGAGCACCCAGCACCCTGAGCACTGAGCACCCAGCGTACTGAGCACCGAGCACCCAGCACCCTGAGTACTGAGCACCCAGCACCCTGAGCACTGAGCACCCAGCGCCCAGAGTACTGAGCACTGAGCACCCCGAGTACTGAGCACCGGCAGCCCGAGCACTAAGCACCCAGCACCCCGAGCACCGAGCACCTAGCACCCTGAGCACTGAGCACCCAGCACCCTGAGCACTGAGCACCCACCACCCTGAGTACTGAGCACTGAGCACCCAGCACCCCGAGCACTGAGCACCCAGCACCCTTAGTACTGAGCACTGAGCAGCCAGCACCCCGAGCACTGAGCACCCATCACCCTGAGCACTGAGCACCCAGCACCCGAATACTGAGCACCCAGCACCCTGAGTACTGAGCACCCAGCACCCTGAGTACTGAGCACCCAGCACCCCGAGTACTGAGCACCCAGCACCACGAGTACTGAGCACCCAGCACCCTGAGAACTGAGCACCCAGCACCCTGAGCACTGAGCACCCAGCACCCCGAGTACTGAGCACCCAGCACCCCGAGCACTGAGCACCCAGCACCCCGAGAATGAGCACCCAGCACACCGAGTACTGAGCACCGAGCACCCTGAGCACTGAGTACCCAGCACCCTGAGCACTGAGCACCCAGCACCCTGAGTACTGAGCACCCAGCACCCTGAGTACTGAGCACCCAGCACCCTGAGCACTGAGCACCGAGCACCGAGCACCCCGAGTACTGAGCACCCAGCACCCTGAGCACTGAGCACCGAGCACCCCGAGTACTGAGCATCCAGCACCCTGAGCACTGAGCACCCAGCACCCTGAGTACTGAGCACCCAGCACCCTGAGTACTGAACACCCAGCACCCTGAGCACTGAGCACTGAGCACCCTGAGCACTGAGTACTGAGCACCGCGCACCCAGAGCACTGAGCACCCAGGACCCGGAGTACTGAGCACCCAGCACCCTGAGTACTAAGCACCGAGCACCCTGAGTACTGAGCACCCAGCACCCTGAGCACTGAACATATAGCAGTCTGAGCACTGAGCACCTCGAGCACTGAGCACCCAGCACCCTGAGTACTGAGCACCGAGCACCCCGAGCACTGAGCACCCAGCACCCCAAGCACTGAGCACCCAGCACCCTGAGCCCTGAGCACCCAGCACCCTGAGTACTGACCACCCAGCACCCTGAGCACTGAGTACCCAGCACCCTGAGCACTGAGCACCCAGCACCCTGAGCTCTGAGCACACAGCACCCTGAGCACTGAGCACCCAGCACCCTGAGTACTGAGCACTGAGCACCCAGCACCCCGAGCACTGAGCACCCAGCACCCTGAGTACTGAGCACTGAGCACCCAGCACCCCGAGCACTGAGCACCCAGCACCCTGAGCACTGAGCACCCAGCACCCGAGTACTGAGCACCCAACACCCTGAGAACTGAGCACCCAGCACCCTGAGTACTGAGCACCCAGCACCCCGAGTACTGAGCACCCAGCACCCTGAGTACTGAGCACCCAGCAACCCGAGCACTGAGCACCCAGCACCCCGAGCACTGAGCACCCAGCACCCTGAGTACTGAGCACCCAGCACCCTGAGCACTGAGCACCCAGCACCCCGAGCACTGAGCACCCAGCACCCTGAGCACTGAGGACCCAGCACCCTGAGCCCTGAGCACCCAGCACCCTGAGTACTGAGCACTCAGCACCCAGCACCCTGAGCACTGAGCACCCAGCACCCTGAGTACTGAGCCCTGAGCACCCAGCACCTCGTGCACTGAGCACCCAGCACCCTGAGCACTGAGCACGCAGCACCCGAGTACTGAGCACCCAGCACCCTGAGTACTGAGCACCCAGCAACCTGTGTACTGAGAACCCAGCACCCCGAGTACTGAGCACCCAGCACCCTGAGTACTGAGAACCCAGCACCCCGAGTACTGAACACCCAGCACCCTGAGTACTGAGCACCCAGCACCCTGAGCACTGAGCACCCAGCACCCTGAGCACTGAGCACCCAGCACCCTGAGCACCCAGCACCCTGAGTAGTGAGCACCCAAAGTACTGAGCACCGAGCACAACGAGCACTGAGCACCCAGCACCCTGAGTACTAAGCACCGAGCACCCTGAGTACTGAGCACCCAGCACCCTGAGCACTGAACACACAGCACCCTGAGTACTGAGCACCTCGAGCACTGAGCACCCAGCACCCTGAGTACTGAGCACCCAGCACCCCGAGCACTGAGCACCCAGCAACCTGAGTACTGAGCACCCAGCACCCTGAGTACTGAGCACCCAGCACTCTGAGCACTGAGTACCCAGCACCCTGAGCACTGAGCACCCAGCACCCTGAGCACTGTGCACACAGCACCCTGAGCACTGAGCACCCAGCACCCTGAGTACTGAGCACTGAGCACCCAGCACCCTGAGCACTGAGCACCCAGCACCCTGAGCACTGAGCACCCAGCACCCTGAGTACTGAGCACACAGCACCCCAAGCACTGAGCACACAGCACCCTGAGTACTGAGCACCCAGCACCCTGAGCACTGAGCACACAGCACCCTGAGCACTGAGCACCCAGCTCCCTGAGTACTGAGCACTGAGCACCCAGCACCCCGAGCACTGAGCACCCAGCACCCTGAGTACTGAGCACCGAGCACCCCGAGCACTGAGCACCCAGCACCCTGAGTACTGAGCTCCGAGCACCCCGAACACTGAGCACCCAGCACTCCGAGTACTGAGCACTGAGCACCCTGAGTACTGAGCACCAAGCACCCCGGGTACTGAGCACTGAGCACCCTGAGTACTGAGCTCCCAGCACCCTGAGCACTGAGTACCCAGCACCCTGAGTACTGAGCACTGAGAACCCTGAGTACTGAGCACCGATCACCCTGAGTACTGAGCACCCAGCACCCTGTTCACTGAGCACCCAGCACCCTGAGCACTGAGCACCCAGCACCTTGAGTACTGAGCACTGAGCACCCCGAGCACTGAGCACCCAGCACAATGAGTACTGAGCACCCAGCTCCCTGAGCACCCAGCACCCTGAGCACTGAGCACCCAGCACCCCGAGCACTGATCACCCAGCACCCTGAGTACTGAGCACCCAGCACCCTGAGCACTGAGCACCCAGCACCCTGAGTACTGAGCACCTAGCACCCTGAGTACTGAGCAACCAGCACCCTGAGCACTGAGCACTGAGCACCCAGCACCCTGAGCACTGAGCACTGAGCACCCAGCCCCCGGAGCACTGTGCATCCAGCACCCCGAGCACTGAGCACCCAGCACCCTGAGCAGTGAGCACCCAGCACCCTGAGTACTGAGCACCGAGCACCCCGAGCACTGAGCACCCAGCACCCTGAGTACTGAGCTCCGAGCACCCGGAGCACCCAGCGCCCCGAGCACCGAGCACCCTGAGTACTGAGCACCCAGCACCCTGAGTACTGAGCACCCAGCACCCTGAGCACTGAGCACCCAGCACCCTGAGTACTGAGCACTGAGCACCCAGCACCCCGAGCACTTAGCACCCAGCACCCTGAGCAGTGAGCACCCAGCACCCTGAGCCCTGAGCACCCAGCACCCTGAGTACTGAGCACTCAGCACCCAGCACCCTGAGCACTGAGCACCCAGCACCCTGAGTACTGAGCCCTGAGCACCCAGCACCCCGTGCACTGAGCACCCAGCACCCTGAGCACTGAGCACCCAGCACCCAAGTACTGAGCACCCAGCACCCTGAGTACTGAGCACCCAGCAACCTGTGTACTGAGAACCCAGCACCCCGAGTACTGAGCACCCAGCACCCTGAGTACTGAGAACCCAGCACCCCGAGTACT
This sequence comes from Microtus oregoni, assembly GCF_018167655.1. Taxonomy (NCBI): domain Eukaryota; kingdom Metazoa; phylum Chordata; class Mammalia; order Rodentia; family Cricetidae; genus Microtus; species Microtus oregoni. The sequence continues at coordinate 16,922 of NW_024543788.1, read as the reverse complement.
GAACACCCAGCACCCTGAGTACTGAGCACCCAGCACCCTGAGCACTGAGCACCCAGCACCCTGAGCACTGAGCACCCAGCACCCTGAGCACCCAGCACCCTGAGTAGTGAGCACCCAAAGTAATGAGCACCGAGCACAACGAGCACTGAGCACCCAGCACCCTGAGTACTAAGCACCGAGCACCCTGAGTACTGAGCACCCAGCACCCTGAGCACTGAACACACAGCACCCTGAGTACTGAGCACCTCGAGCACTGAGCACCCAGCACCCTGAGTACTGAGCACCCAGCACCCCGAGCACTGAGCACCCAGCAACCTGAGTACTGAGCACCCAGCACCCTGAGTACTGAGCACCCAGCACTCTGAGCACTGAGTACCCAGCACCCTGAGCACTGAGCACCCAGCACCCTGAGCACTGTGCACACAGCACCCTGAGCACTGAGCACCCAGCACCCTGAGTACTGAGCACTGAGCACCCAGCACCCTGAGCACTGAGCACCCAGCACCCTGAGCACTGAGCACCCAGCACCCTGAGTACTGAGCACACAGCACCCCAAGCACTGAGCACACAGCACCCTGAGTACTGAGCACCCAGCACCCTGAGCACTGAGCACACAGCACCCTGAGCACTGAGCACCCAGCTCCCTGAGTACTGAGCACTGAGCACCCAGCACCCCGAGCACTGATCACCCAGCACCCTGAGTACTGAGCACCGAGCACCCTGAGCACTGAGCACCCAGCACCCTGAGTACTGAGCACCTAGCACCCTGAGTACTGAGCAACCAGCACCCTGAGCACTGAGCACTGAGCACCCAGCACCCTGAGCACTGAGCACTGAGCACCCAGCACCCTGAGCACTGAGCACCCAGCACCCTGAGTACTGAGCTCCCAGCACCCTGAGCACTGAGTACCCAGCACCCTGAGTACTGAGCACTGAGAACCCTGAGTACTGAGCACCGATCACCCTGAGTACTGAGCACCCAGCACCCTGTTCACTGAGCACCCAGCACCCTGAGCACTGAGCACCCAGCACCTTGAGTACTGAGCACTGAGCACCCCGAGCACTGAGCACCCAGCACAATGAGTACTGAGCACCCAGCTCCCTGAGCACTGAGCACCCAGCACCCTGAGCACTGAGCACCCAGCACCCCGAGCACTGATCACCCAGCACCCTGAGTACTGAGCACCCAGCACCCTGAGCACTGAGCACCCAGCACCCTGAGTACTGAGCACCTAGCACCCTGAGTACTGAGCAACCAGCACCCTGAGCACTGAGCACTGAGCACCCAGCACCCTGAGCACTGAGCACTGAGCACCCAGCCCCCGGAGCACTGTGCATCCAGCACCCCGAGCACTGAGCACCCAGCACCCTGAGCAGTGTGCACCCAGCACCCTGAGTACTGAGCACCGAGCACCCCGAGCACTGAGCACCCAGCACCCTGAGTACTGAGCTCCGAGCACCCGGAGCACCCAGCGCCCCGAGCACCGAGCACCCTGAGTACTGAGCACCCAGCACCCTGAGCACTGAGCACCCAGCACCCTGAGCACTGAGCACCCAGCACCCTGAGCACCCAGCACCCTGAGTAGTGAGCACCCAAAGTACTGAGCACCGAGCACAACGAGCACTGAGCACCCAGCACCCTGAGTACTAAGCACCGAGCACCCTGAGTACTGAGCACCCAGCACCCTGAGCACTGAACACACAGCACCCTGAGTACTGAGCACCTCGAGCACTGAGCACCCAGCACCCTGAGCACTGAGCACCCAGCACCCTGAGCACTGAGCACCCAGCACCCTGAGTACTGAGCACACAGCACCCCAAGCACTGAGCACACAGCACCCTGAGTACTGAGCACCCAGCACCCTGAGCACTGAGCACACAGCACCCTGAGCACTGAGCACCCAGCTCCCTGAGTACTGAGCACTGAGCACCCAGCACCCCGAGCACTGAGCACCCAGCACCCTGAGTACTGAGCACCGAGCACCCCGAGCACTGAGCACCCAGCACCCTGAGTACTGAGCTCCGAGCACCCCGAACACTGAGCACCCAGCACTCCGAGTACTGAGCACTGAGCACCCTGAGTACTGAGCACCAAGCACCCCGGGTACTGAGCACTGAGCACCCTGAGTACTGAGCTCCCAGCACCCTGAGCACTGAGTACCCAGCACCCTGAGTACTGAGCACTGAGAACACTGAGTACTGAGCACCGATCACCCTGAGTACTGAGCACCCAGCACCCTGTTCACTGAGCACCCAGCACCCTGAGCACTGAGCACCCAGCACCTTGAGTACTGAGCACTGAGCACCCCGAGCACTGAGCACCCAGCACAATGAGTACTGAGCACCCAGCTCCCTGAGCACTGAGCACCCAGCACCCTGAGCACTGAGCACCCAGCACCCCGAGCACTGATCACCCAGCACCCTGAGTACTGAGCACCCAGCACCCTGAGCACTGAGCACCCAGCACCCTGAGTACTGAGCACCTAGCACCCTGAGTACTGAGCAACCAGCACCCTGAGCACTGAGCACTGAGCACCCAGCACCCTGAGCACTGAGCACTGAGCACCCAGCCCCCGGAGCACTGTGCATCCAGCACCCCGAGCACTGAGCACCCAGCACCCTGAGCAGTGTGCACCCAGCACCCTGAGTACTGAGCACCGAGCACCCCGAGCACTGAGCACCCAGCACCCTGAGTACTGAGCTCCGAGCACCCGGAGCACCCAGCGCCCCGAGCACCGAGCACCCTGAGTACTGAGCACCCAGCACCCTGAGCAATGAGCACCCTGAGTACTGAGCACCCAGCACCTTGAGCACTGAGCACCGAGCACCCCGAGAACTGAGCACCCAGCAACCGGAGTACTGAGCACCCAGCGTACTGAGCACCGAGCACCCAGCACCCTGAGTACTGAGCACCCAGCACCCTGAGCACTGAGCACCCAGCATACTGAGCACCGAGCACCCAGCACCCTGAGTACTGAGCACCCAGCACCCTGAGCACTGAGCACCCAGCACCCTGAGTACTGAGCACTGAGCACCCAGCACCCCGAGCACTGAGCACCCAGCACCCTGTGTACTGAGCACCCAGCACCCTGAGCACTGAGCACCCAGCGTACTGAGCACCGAGCACCCAGCACCCTGAGTACTGAGCACCCAGCACCCTGAGCACTGAGCACCCAGCGCCCAGAGTACTGAGCACTGAGCACCCCGAGTACTGAGCACCGGCAGCCCGAGCACTAAGCACCCAGCACCCCGAGCACCGAGCACCTAGCACCCTGAGCACTGAGCACCCAGCACCCTGAGCACTGAGCACCCACCACCCTGAGTACTGAGCACTGAGCACCCAGCACCCCGAGCACTGAGCACCCAGCACCCTTAGTACTGAGCACTGAGCAGCCAGCACCCCGAGCACTGAGCACCCATCACCCTGAGCACTGAGCACCCAGCACCCGAGTACTGAGCACCCAGCACCCTGAGTACTGAGCACCCAGCACCCTGAGTACTTAGCACCCAGCACCCCGAGTACTGAGCACCCAGCACCACGAGTACTGAGCACCCAGCACCCTGAGAACTGAGCACCCAGCACCCTGAACACTGAGCACCCAGCACCCTGAGCACTGAGCACACAGCACCCGAGTACTGAGCACCCAGCACCCTGAGTACTGAGCACCCAGCACCCTGAGTACTGAGCACCCAGCACCCAACGTACTGAGCACCGATCACCCCGAGCACTGAGCACCCAGCACCCTGAGTACTGAGCACCGATCACCCTGAGCCCTGAGCACCCAGCACCCTGAGTACTGAGCTCCGAGCACCCCGAGCACTGAGCACCCAACGCCCCGAGCACTGAGCACCCAGCACCCTGAGCACTGAGCACCTAGCACCCTGAGTACTGAGCACCCAGCACCCTGATTACTGAACACCCCGCACCCTGAGCACTGAGCACTGAGCACCCTGAGCCCTGAGTACTGAGCACTGAGCACCCTGAGCACTGAGCACACAGCACCCCGAGTACTGAGCACCCAGCACCCCGAGCACTGAGCACCCAGCGCCCCGAGCACTGAGCACCCAGCACCCCGAGCACTGAGCACCCTGAGCACTGAGCACCCAGCACCCCGAGCACTGAGCACCCAGCGCCCCGGGCACCGAGCACCCTGAGCACTGAGCACCCAGCACCCTGAGTACTGAGCACCCAGCACCCTGAGCCATGAGCACCCTGAGTACTGAGCACCCAGCACCTTGAGCACTGAGCACCGAGCACCCTGAGCACTGAGCACCCAGCACCCGGAGTACTGAGCACCCAGCACCCTGAGCACTGAACACACAGCACCCTGAGTACTGATCGCCTCGAGCACTGAGCACCCAGCACCCTGAGTACTGGGCACCGAGCACCCCGAGCACTGAGCACCCAGCACCGCGAGCACTGAGCACCCAGCTCCCCGAGCACTGAGCACCCAGCACCCTGAGTACTGAGCACCCAGCACCCTGAGCACTGAGCACACAGCACCCTGAGCACTGAGCACCCAGTACCCTGATTACTGAGCACTGAGCACCCAGCACCCTGAGCACTGAGCACCCAGCACCCTGAGAACTGAGCACTGAGCACCCAGCAACCCGAGCACTGAGCACCCAGCACCCTGAGCACTGAGCACCCAGCACCCGAGTACTGAGCACCCAGCACCCTGAGTACTGAGCACCCAGCACCCTGAGTACTGAGCACCCAGCACCCTGAGTACTGAGCACCCAGCACCCCGAGTACTGAGCACCCAGCACCCCGAGCACTGAGCACCCTGAGCACTGAGCACCCAGCACCCCGAGTACTGAGCACTGAGCACCCTGAGTACTGAGCACCAAGCACCCCGAGTACTGAGCACTGAGCACCCTGAGCACTGAGCACCCAGCACCCTGAGTACTGAGCACCCAGCACCCTGAGTACTGAACACCCAGCACCCTGAGCACTGAGCACCCAGCACCCCGAGCACTGAGCACCCAGCACCCTGAGTACTGAGCACCCTGAGTACTGAGCACCGATCACCCTGAGCACTGAGCTCCCAGCACCCTGAGTACTGAGCACCCAGCACCCTGAGCACTGAGCACCCAGCACCCTGAGTACTGAGCACCCAGCACCCTGAGCACTGAGCACCTAGCACCCTGAGTACTGAGCACCCAGCACCCTGAGTACTGAGCACCCAGCACCCTGAGCAATGAGCACCCTGAGTACTGAGCACCCAGCACCTTGAGCACTGAGCACCGAGCACCCCGAGCACTGAGCACCCAGCACCCGGAGTACTGAGCACCAAGCACCCTGAGTACTAAGCACCGAGCACCCTGAGTACTGAGCACCCAGCACCCTGAGCACTGAACACACAGCACCCTGAGTACTGAGCACCTCGAGCACTGAGCACCCAGCACCCTGAGTACTGAGCACCGAGCACCCCGAGCACTGAGCACCCATCACCGCGAGGACTGAGCACCCAGCACCCCGAGCACTGAGCACCCAGCAACCTGAGTACTGAGCACCCAGCACCCTGAGTACTGAGCACCCAGCACTCTGAGCACTGAGTACCCAGCACCCTGAGCACTGAGCACCCAGCACCCTGAGCACTGAGCACACAGCACCCTGAGCACTGAGCACCCAGTACCCTGATTACTGAGCACTGAGTACCCAGCACCCTGAGCACTGAGCACACAGCACCCTGAGAACTGAGCACTGAGCACCCAGCAACCCGAGCACTGAGCACCCAGCACCCTGAGCACTGAGCACACAGCACCCTGAGCACTGAGCACCCAGTACCCTGATTACTGAGCACTGAGCACCCTGAGTACTGAGCACACAGCACCCCGAGCACTGAGCACCCAGTGCCCCGAGCACTGAGCACCCAGCACCCTGAGCACTGAGCACCTAGCACCCTGAGTACTGAGCACCCAGCACCCTGAGTACTGAACACCCAGCACCCTGAGCACTGAGCACTGAGCACCCTGAGCACTTAGTACAGAGCACTGAGCACCCTGAGCACTGAGCACACAGCACCCCGAGTACTGAGCACCCAGCACCCCGAGCACTGAGCACCCAGCGACCCGAGCATTGAGCACCCAGCACCCCGAGCACTGAGCACCCTGAGCACTGAGCACCCAGCACCCCGAGTACTGAGCACTGAGCACCCTGAGTACTGAGCACCAAGCACCCCGAGTACTGAGCACTGAGCACCCTGAGCACTGAGCACCCAGCACCCTGAGTACTGAGCACCCAGCACCCTGAGTACTGAACACCCAGCACCCTGAGCACTGAGCACCCAGCAACCCGAGCACTGAGCACCCAGCACCCTGAGTACTGAGCACCCTGAGTACTGAGCACCGATCACCCTGAGCACTGAGCTCCCAGCACCCTGAGTACTGAGCACCCAGCACCCTGAGAACTGAGCACCCAGTACCCTGAGTACTGAGCACCCAGCACCCTGAGCACTGAGCACCTAGCACCCTGAGTACTGAGCACCCAGCACCCTGAGTACTGAGCACCCAGCACCCTGAGCACTGAGCACCCAGCACCCTGAGTACTGAGCACCCAGCACCCTGAGTACTGAACACCCAGCACCCTGAGCACTGAGCACTGAGCACCCTGAGCACTGAGTACTGAGCACCGAGCACCCCGAGCACTGAGCACCCAGGACCCGGAGTACTGAGCACCCAGCACCCTGAGTACTAAGCACCGAGCACCCTGAGTACTGAGCACCCAGCACCCTGAGCACTGAACATATAGCAGTCTGAGTACTGAGCACCTCGAGCACTGAGCACCCAGCACCCTGAGTACTGAGCACCAAGCACCCCGAGCACTGAGCACCCAGCACCCCAAGCACTGAGCACCCAGCACCCCGAGCACTGAGCACCCAGCACCCTGAGCCCTGAGCACCCAGCACCCTGAGTACTGACCACCCAGCACACTGAGCACTGAGTACCCAGCACCCTGAGCACTGAGCACCCAGCACCCTGAGCTCTGAGCACACAGCACCCTGAGCACTGAACACCCAGCACCCTGAGTACTGAGCACTGAGCACCCTGAGCACTGAGTACTGAGCACCGAGCACCCCGAGCACTGAGCACCCAGGACCCGGAGTACTGAGCACCCAGCACCCTGAGTACTAAGCACCGAGCACCCTGAGTACTGAGCACCCAGCACCCTGAGCACTGAACATATAGCAGTCTGAGTACTGAGCACCTCGAGCACTGAGCACCCAGCACCCTGAGTACTGAGCACCGAGCACCCCGAGCACTGAGCACCCAGCACCCCAAGCACTGAGCACCCAGCACCCCGAGCACTGAGCACCCAGCACCCTGAGCCCTGAGCACCCAGCACCCTGAGTACTGACCACCCAGCACACTGAGCACTGAGTACCCAGCACCCTGAGCACTGAGCACCCAGCACCCTGAGCTCTGAGCACACAGCACCCTGAGCACTGAGCACCCAGCACCCTGAGTACTGAGCACTGAGCACCCAGCACCCCGAGCACTGAGCACCCAGCACACTGAGTACTGAGCACTGAGCACCGAGCACCCCGAGCACTGAGCACACAGCACCCTGAGCACTGAGCACCCAGCACCCGAGTACTTAGCACCCAACACCCTGAGTACTGAGCACCCAGCACCCTGAGTACTGAGCACCCAGCACCCCGAGTACTGAGCACCCAGCACCCTGAGTACTGAGCACCCAGCAACCCGAGCACTGAGCACCCAGCACCCCGAGCACTGAGCACCCAGCACCCTGAGTACTGAGCACCCAGCACCCTGAGCACTGAGCACTGAGCACCCAGCACCCCGAGCACTGAGCACCCAGCACCCTGAGCACTGAGGACCCAGCACCCTGAGCCCTGAGCACCCAGCACCCTGAGTACTGAGCACTCAGCACCCAGCACCCCGAGCACTGAGCACCCAGCACCCTGAGTACTGAGCCCTGAGCACCCAGCACCCCGAGCACTGAGCACCCAGCACCCTGAGCACTGAGCACCCAGCACCCGAGTACTGAGCACCCAGCACCCTGAGTACTGAGCACCCAGCAACCTGTGTACTGAGAACCCAGCACCCGAGTACTGAGCACCCAGCACCCTGAGTACTGAGAACCCAGCACCCCGAGTACTGAACACCCAGCACCCTGAGTACTGAGCACCCATCACCCTGAGCACTGAGCACCCAGCACCCCGAGCACTGAGCACCCAGCACCCTGAGTACTGAGCACCCAGCACCCTGAGCACTGAGCACCCAGCACCCTGAGCACTGAGCACCCAGCACCCTGAGCACTGAGCACCCAGCACCCTGAGTAGTGAGCACCCAAAGTACTGAGCACCGAGCACAACGAGCACTAAGCACCCAGCACCCTGAGTACTGAGCACCGAGAACCCCGAGCACTGAGCACCCAGCACCCTGAGTACTGAGCTCCGAGCAGCCCGAGGACTGAGCACCCAGCGCCCCGAGCACCGAGCACCCTGAGCACTGAGCACCCAGCACCCTGAGTACTGAGCACCCAGCACCCTGAGCAATGAGCACCCTGAGTACTGAGCACCCAGCACCTTGAGCACTGAGCACCGAGCACCCCGAGCACTGAGCACCCAGCACCCGGAGTACTGAGCACCAAGCACCCTGAGTACTAAGCACCGAGCACCCTGAGTACTGAGCACCCAGCACCCTGAGCACTGAACACACAGCACCCTGAGTACTGAGCACCTCGAGCACTGAGCACCCAGCACCCTGAGTACTGAGCACCGAGCACCCCGAGCACTGAGCACCCAGCACCGCGAGGACTGAGCACCCAGCACCCCGAGCACTGAGCACCCAGCAACCTGAGTACTGAGCACCCAGCACCCTGAGTACTGAGCACCCAGCACTCTGAGCACTGAGTACCCAGCACCCTGAGCACTGAGCACCCAGCACCCTGAGCACTGAGCACACAGCACCCTGAGCACTGAGCACCCAGTACCCTGATTACTGAGCACTGAGTACCCAGCACCCTGAGCACTGAGCACACAGCACCCTGAGAACTGAGCACTGAGCACCCAGCAACCCGAGCACTGAGCACCCAGCACCCTGAGCACTGAGCACACAGCACCCTGAGCACTGAGCACCCAGTACCCTGATTACTGAGCACTGAGCACCCTGAGTACAGAGCACACAGCACCCCGAGCACTGAGCACCCAGTGCCCCGAGCACTGAGCACCCAGCACCCTGAGCACTGAGCACCTAGCACCCTGAGTACTGAGCACCCAGCACCCTGAGTACTGAACACCCAGCACCCTGAGCACTGAGCACTGAGCACCCTGAGCACTTAGTACAGAGCACTGAGCACCCTGAGCACTGAGCACACAGCACCCCGAGTACTGAGCACCCAGCACCCCGAGCACTGAGCACCCAGCGACCCGAGCATTGAGCACCCAGCACCCCGAGCACTGAGCACCCTGAGCACTGAGCACCCAGCACCCCGAGTACTGAGCACTGAGCACCCTGAGTACTGAGCACCAAGCACCCCGAGTACTGAGCACTGAGCACCCTGAGCACTGAGCACCCAGCACCCTGAGTACTGAGCACCCAGCACCCTGAGTACTGAACACCCAGCAAGCTGAGCACTGAGCACCCAGCAACCCGAGCACTGAGCACCCAGCACCCTGAGTACTGAGCACCCTGAGTACTGAGCACCGATCACCCTGAGCACTGAGCTCCCAGCACCCTGAGTACTGAGCACCCAGCACCCTGAGAACTGAGCACCCAGCACCCTGAGTACTGAGCACCCAGCACCCTGAGCACTGAGCACCTAGCACCCTGAGTACTGAGCACCCAGCACCCTGAGTACTGAGCACCCAGCACCCTGAGCACTGAGCACCCAGCACCCTGAGTACTGAGCACCCAGCACCCTGAGTACTGAACACCCAGCACCCTGAGCACTGAGCACTGAGCACCCTGAGCACTGAGTACTGAGCACCGAGCACCCCGAGCACTGAGCACCCAGGACCCGGAGTACTGAGCACCCAGCACCCTGAGTACTAAGCACCGAGCACCCTGAGTACTGAGCACCCAGCACCCTGAGCACTGAACATATAGCAGTCTGAGTACTGAGCACCTCGAGCACTGAGCACCCAGCACCCTGAGTACTGAGCACCGAGCACCCCGAGCACTGAGCACCCAGCACCCCAAGCACTGAGCACCCAGCACCCCGAGCACTGAGCACCCAGCACCCTGAGCCCTGAGCACCCAGCACCCTGAGTACTGACCACCCAGCACACTGAGCACTGAGTACCCAGCACCCTGAGCACTGAGCACCCAGCACCCTGAGCTCTGAGCACACAGCACCCTGAGCACTGAGCACCCAGCACCCTGAGTACTGAGCACTGAGCACCCAGCACCCCGAGCACTGAGCACCCAGCACCCTGAGCAATGAGCACCCAGCACCCGAGTACTGAGCACCCAACACCCTGAGTACTGAGCACCCAGCACCCTGAGTACTGAGCACCCAGCACCCCGAGTACTGAGCACCCAGCACCCTGAGTACTGAGCACCCAGCAACCCGAGCACTGAGCACCCAGCACCCCGAGCACTGAGCACCCAGCACCCTGAGTACTGAGCACCCAGCACCCTGAGCACTGAGCACTGAGCACCCAGCACCCCGAGCACTGAGCACCCAGCACCCTGAGCACTGAGGACCCAGCACCCTGAGCCCTGAGCACCCAGCACCCTGAGTACTGAGCACTCAGCACCCAGCACCCCGAGCACTGAGCACCCAGCACCCTGAGTACTGAGCCCTGAGCACCCAGCACCCCGAGCACTGAGCACCCAGCACCCTGAGCACTGAGCACCCAGCACCCGAGTACTGAGCACCCAGCACCCTGAGTACTGAGCACCCAGCAACCTGTGTACTGAGAACCCAGCACCCCGAGTACTGAGCACCCAGCACCCTGAGTACTGAGAACCCAGCACCCCGAGTACTGAACACCCAGCACCCTGAGTACTGAGCACCCAGCACCCTGAGCACTGAGCACCCAGCACCCCGAACACTGAGCACCCAGCACCCTGAGTACTGAGCACCCAGCACCCTGAGCACTGAGCACCCAGCACCCTGAGCACTGAGCACCCAGCACCCTGAGCACTGAGCACCCAGCACCCTGAGTAGTGAGCACCCAAAGTACTGAGCACCGAGCACAACGAGCACTGAGCACCCAGCACCCTGAGTACTGAGCACCGAGAACCCCGAGCACTGAGCACCCAGCACCCTGAGTAGTGAGCACCCAAAGTACTGAGCACCCAGCACCCTGAGCACTGAGCACCCAGCACCCTGAGCACTGAGCACCCAGCACCCTGAGCACTGAGCACCCAGCACCCTGAGTAGTGAGCACCCAAAGTACTGAGCACCGAGCACAACGAGCACTGAGCACCCAGCACCCTGAGTACTGAGCACCGAGAACCCCGAGCACTGAGCACCCAGCACCCTGAGTACTGAGCTCCGAGCACCCCGAGGACTGAGCACCCAGCGCCCCGAGCACCGAGCACCCTGAGCACTGAGCACCCATCACCCTGAGTACTGAGCACCCAGCACCCTGAGCAATGAGCACCCTGAGTACTGAGCACCCAGCACCTTGAGCACTGAGCACCGAGCACCCCGAGCACTGAGCACCCAGCACCCGGAGTACTGAGCACCAAGCACCCTGAGTACTAAGCACCGAGCACCCTGAGTACTGAGCACCCAGCACCCTGAGCACTGAACACACAGCACCCTGAGTACTGAGCACCTCGAGCACTGAGCACCCAGCACCCTGAGTACTGAGCACCGAGCACCCCGAGCACTGAGCACCCAGCACCGCGAGCACTGAGCACCCAGCACCCCGAGCACTGAGCACCCAGCAACCTGAGTACTGAGCACCCAGCACCCTGAGTACTGAGCACCCAGCACTCTGAGCACTGAGTACCCAGCACCCTGAGCACTGAGCACCCAGCACCCTGAGCACTGTGCACACAGCACCCTGAGCACTGAGCACCTAGCACCCTGACTACTGAGCACTGAGCACCCAGCACCCTGAGCACTGAGCACCCAGCACCCTCAGCACTGAGCACCCAGCACCCTGAGTACTGAGCACCCAGCACCCCAAGCACTGAGCACACAGCACCCTGAGCACTGAGCACCTAGCACCCTGACTACTGAGCACTGAGCACCCAGCACCCTGAGCACCTAGCACCCTGACTACTGAGCACTGAGCACCCAGCACCCTGAGCACTGTGCACACAGCACCCTGAGCCCTGAGCACCTAGCACCCTGACTACTGAGCACTGAGCACCCAGCACCCTGAGCACTGAGCACCCAGCACCCTGAGTACTGAGCACACAGCACCCTGAGCACTGAGCACCCAGCTCCCTGAGTACTGAGCACTGAGCACCCAGCACCCCGAGCACTGAGCACCCAGCACCCTGAGTACTGAGCACCGAGCACTCCGAGCACTGAGCACCCAGCACCCTGAGTACTGAGCTCCGAGCACCCCGAGCACTGAGCACCCAGCACCCCGAGTACTGAGCACTGAGCACCCTGAGTACTGAGCACCAAGCACCCCGAGTACTGAGCACTGAGCACCCTGAGTACTGAGCACCCAGCACCCTGAGCACTGAGTACCCAGCACCCTGAGTACTGAGCACTGAGAAGCCTGAGTACTGAGCACCGATCACCCTGAGTACTGAGCACCCAGCACCCTGATCACTGAGCACCCAGCACCCTGAGCACTGAGCACCCAGCACCTTGAGTACTGAGCACCGAGCACTGAGCACCCAGCACACTGAGTACTGAGCACCTAGCACCCTGAGTACTGAGCACCCAGCACCCTGAGCACTGAGCACCCAGCACCCTGAGTACTGAGCAACTAGCACCCTGAGTACTGAGCAACCAGCACCCTGAGCACTGAGCACTGAGCACCCAGCACCCTGAGCACTGAGCACTGAGCACCCAGCACCCGGAGCACTGTGCATCCAGCACCCCGAGCACTGAGCACCCAGCACCCTGAGCAGTGAGCACCCTGAGGACTGAGCACCCAGCACCCTGAGCACTGAGCACCCAGCACCCTGAGTACTGAGCACCGATCACCCTGAGCACTGAGCACCCAGCACCCAGAGCACTGAGCACCCAGCACCCTGAGTACTGAGCACCCAGCACCCCGAGCACTGTGCACCCAGCACCCTGAGTACTGAGCACCCTGAGTACTGAGCACCCATCACCCTGAGCACTGAGCTCCCAGCACCCTGAGTACTGAGCACCCAGCACCCTGAGCACTGAGCACCCAGCACCCTGAGTACTGAGCACCCAGCACCCTGAGCACTGAGCACCTAGCACCCTGAGTACTGAGCACCCAGCACCCTGAGCACTGAGCACCCAGCACCCTGAGTACTGAGCACCCAGCACCCCGAGCACTGAGCACCCAGCACCCCGAGAATGAGCACCCAGCACCCAGAGTACTGAGCACCGAGCACCCTGAGCACTGAGTACCCAGCACCCCGAGCACTGAGCACCCAGCAACCTGAGTACTGAGCACCCAGCACCCTGAGTACTGAGCACCCAGCACTCTGAGCACTGAGTACCCAGCACCCAGAGCACTGAGCACCCAGCACCCTGAGCACTGTGCACACAGCACCCTGAGCACTGAGCACCTAGCACCCTGACTACTGAGCACTGAGCACCCAGCACCCTGAGCACTGAGCACCCAGCACCCTGAGCACTGAGCACCCAGCACCCTGAGTACTGAGCACCCAGCACCCCAAGCACTGAGCACGCAGCACCCTGAGTACTGAGCACCCAGCACCCTGAGCACTGAGCACACAGCACCCAGAGCACTGAGCACCCAGCTCCCTGAGTACTGAGCACTGAGCACCCAGCACCCCGAGCACTGAGCACCCAGCACCCTGAGTACTGAGCACCGAGCACTCCGAGCACTGAGCACCCAGCACCCTGAGTACTGAGCTCCGAGCACCCCGAGCACTGAGCACCCAGCACCCCGAGTACTGAGCACTGAGCACCCTGAGTACTGAGCACCAAGCACCCCGAGTACTGAGCACTGAGCACCCTGAGTACTGAGCACCCAGCACCCTGAGCACTGAGTACCCAGCACCCTGAGTACTGAGCACTGAGAAGCCTGAGTACTGAGCACCGATCACCCTGAGTACTGAGCACCCAGCACCCTGATCACTGAGCACCCAGCACCCTGAGCACTGAGCACCCAGCACCTTGAGTACTGAGCACCGAGCACTGAGCACCCAGCAGACTGAGTACTGAGCACCTAGCACCCTGAGTACTGAGCACCCAGCACCCTGAGCACTGAGCACCCAGCACCCTGAGTACTGAGCACCTAGCACCCTGAGTACTGAGCAACCAGCACCCTGAGCACTGAGCACTGAGCACCCAGCACCCTGAGCACTGAGCACTGAGCACCCAGCACCCGGAGCACTGTGCATCCAGCACCCCGAGCACTGAGCACCCAGCACCCTGAGCAGTGAGCACCCTGAGGACTGAGCACCCAGCACCCTGAGCACTGAGTACCCAGCACCCTAAGTACTGAGCACCGATCACCCTGAGCACTGAGCACCCAGCACCCAGAGCACTGAGCACCCAGCACCCTGAGTACTGAGCACCCAGCACCCTGAGCACTGAGCACCCAGCACCCTGAGTACTGAGCACCCTGAGTACTGAGCACCGATCACCCTGAGCACTGAGCTCCCAGCACCCTGAGTACTGAGGACCCAGCACCCTGAGCACTGAGCACCCAGCACCCTGAGTACTGAGCACCCAGCACCCTGAGCACTGAGCACCTAGCACCCTGAGTACTGAGCACCAAGCACCCTGAGCACTGAGCACCCAGCACCCTGAGTACTGAGCACCCAGCACCCCGAGCACTGAGCACCGAGCACCCTGATCACAGAGTACCCAGCACCCTGAGCACTGAGCACCCAGCACCCTGAGTACTGAGCACCCAGCACCCTGAGTACTGAGCACCCAGCACCCTGAGCACTGAGCACCGAGCACCCTGAGCACTGAGTACTGAGCACCGAGCACCCCGAGCACTGAGCACCCAGGACCCGGAGTACTGAGCACCCAGCACCCTGAGTACTAAGCACCGAGCACCCTGAGTACTGAGCACCCAGCACTCTGAGCACTGAACATACAGCAGTCTGAGTACTGAGCACCTCGAGCACTGAGCACCCAGCACCCTGAGTACTGAGCACCGAGCACCCCGAGCACTGAGCACCCAGCACACCAAGCACTGAGCACCCAGCACCCCGAGCACTGAGCACCCAGCACCCTGAGCCCTGAGCACCCAGCACCCTGAGTACTGACCACCCAGCACCCTGAGCACTGAGGTACCCAGCACCCCTGAGCACTGAGCACCCAGTACCCTGAGCACTGAGCACACAGCACCCTGAGCACTGAGCACCCAGCACCCTGAGTACTGAGCACTGAGCACCCAGCACCCCGAGCACTGAGCACCCAGCACCCTGAGTACTGAGCACTGAGCACCCAGCACTCTGAGTACTGAGCACCTAGCACCCCGAGCACTGAGCACCCAGCACCCCGAGCACCGATCACCCTGAGTACTAAGCACCGAGCACCCTGAGTACTGAGCACCCAGCACCCTGAGCACTGAGCACTCAGCACCCCGAGCACTGAGCACCCAGCACCCTGAGTACTGAGCACACAGCACCCTGAGCACTGAGCACCCAGCACCCTGAGTAGTGAGCACCCAACGTTACTGAGCACCGAGCACCCCGAGCACTGAGCACCCAGCACCCTGAGTACTGAGCACCGAGCACCCCGAGTACTGAGCACCCAGCACCCTGAGTACTGAGCTCGAGCACCCCGAGCACTGAGCACCCAGCGCCCCGAGCACCGAGCACCCTGAGCACTGAGCACCCAGCACCCTGAGCAATGAGCACCCTGAGTACTGAGCACCCAGCACCTTGAGCACTGAGCACCGAGCACCCCGAGCACTGAGCACCCAGCACCCGGATTACTGAGCACCCAGCACCCTGAGTACTAAGCACCGAGCACCCTGAGTACTGAGCACCCAGCACCCTGAGCACAGAACACACAGCACCCTGAGTACTGAGCACCTCGAGCACTGAGCACCCAGCACCCTGAGTACTGAGCACCGAGCACCCCGAGCACTGAGCACCCAGCACCGCGACCACTGAGCACATAGCACCCCGAGCACTGAACACCCAGCACCCTGAGTACTGAGGACCCTGCACCCTGAGTACTGAGCACCAAGCACCCTGAGCACTGATTACCCTGCACCCTGAGCACTGAGCACCCAGCACCCCCCTGAGCACTGAGCACACAGCACCCTGAGCACTGAGCACCCAGCACCCTGAGTACTGAGCACTGAGCACCCAGCACCCCGGAGCACTGAGCACCCAGCACCCTGAGTACTGAGCACCGAGCACCCCGAGCACTGAGCACCCAGCACCCTGAGTACTGAGCTCCGAGCACCCCCGAGCACTGAGCACCCAGCGCCCACGAGCACCGAGCACCCTGAGCACTGAGCACCCAGCACCCTGAGCACTGAGCACCCAGCACCCTGAATACTGAACACCCAGCACCCTGAGCACTGAGCACTGAGCACCCTGAGCACTGAGTACTGAGCACTGAGCACCCTGAGCACTGAGCACCCAGCACCCCGAGTACTGAGCACCCAGCACACACCGAGCACTGAGCCCCCAGCGCCCCGAGCACTGACCACCCAGCACCCCCGAGCACTGAGCACTGAGCACCCGGAGCACTGAGCACACAGCACCCCGAGTACTGAGCACTGAGCACCCTGAGCACTGAGCACCCAGCACCCCGAGTACTGAGCACTGAGCTCCCTGAGTACTGGGAACCCAGCACCCTGAGCACTGTGTACCCAGCACCCTGAGGCAGAGGA
>NW_024543787.1:0-27820 GCF_018167655.1 Microtus oregoni | reverse complement strand
TGAGCACCCAGCACCCCGAGCACTGAGTACCCAGCACCCTGAGCACTGAGCACCCAGCACCCTGAGCACTGAACACCCCAGCACCCTGAGCACTGAGCACCAAGCACCCTGAGCACTGAGCACCCAGCACCCTGAGTACTGAGCACTGAGCACCAGCACCCCGAGCACTGAGCACCCAGCACCCTGAGTACTGAGCACTGAGCACCCAGCACCCTGAGCACTGAGCACCCAGCACTCTGAGCATTGAGCACCCAGCACCCGAGTACTGATCACCCAGCACCCTGTGTACTGAGCACCCAGCACCCCGAGCACTGAGCACCCAGCACCCTGAGTACTGAGCACCCAGCACCCTGAGCACTGAGCACCCAGCACCCTGAGCACTGAGCACCCAGCACCCTGAGCACTGAGCACCAAGCACCCTGAGTAGTGAGTACCCAACGTACTGAGCACCGAGCACCCCGAGCACTGAGCACCCAGCACCCTGAGTACTGAGCACCGAGCACCCCGAACACTGAGCCCCCAGCACCCTGAGTACTGACCACCGAGCTCCCTGAGTACTGAGCACCCAGCACCCTGAGTACTGAGCAACGAGCACCCTGAGTACTGAGCAACGAGCACCCCGAGCACTGAGCACCCAGCACCCTGAGCACTGAGCACCCTTAGTACTGAGCACTGAGCACCCTGTGTACTGAGCACTGAGCACCCTGAGCACTGAGCACCCAGCACCCTGAGCACTGAGCACCCAGCACCCTGAGCACTGAGCACCCAGCACCCTGAGTACTGAGCAACGAGCACCCCGAGCACTGAGCACCCAGCACCCTGAGCACTGAGCACCCTTAGTACTGAGCACTGAGCACCCTGTGTACTGAGCACTGAGCACCCTGAGCACTGAGCACCCAGCACCCTGAGTACTGAGCACCCAGCACCCTGAGCACTGAGCACCCAGCACCGGAGCACTGAGGACCCAGCACCCTGAGCACTGAGCACCGAGCACCCTGAGAACTGAGCACCCAGCACCCTGAGTACTGAGCACCCAGCACACTGAGTACTGAGCACCGAGCACACTGAGTACTGATCACCCAGCACCCTGAGCACTGATCACCCAGCACCCTGAGTACTGAGCACCGAGTACCCTGAGTACTGTGCACCCAGCACCCCGAGCACTGAGCACCCAGCACCCTGAGTACTGAGCACTGAGCACCCAGCACCCTGAGCACTGAGCACCGAGCACCCTGAGCACTGAGCACCCAGCACCCTGAGGACTGAGCACCCAGCACCCCGAGCACTGAGCACCCAGTACCCTGAGCAATGAGCACCCTGAGTACTGAGCACCCAGCACCCTGAGCACTGAGCACCGAGCACCCCGAGCACTGAGCACCCAGCACCCTGAGTACTGAGCACTGAGCACCCAGCACCCTGAGCACTGAGCACCGAGCACCCTGAGCACTGAGCACCCAGCACCCTGAGGACTGAGCACCCAGCACCCCGAGCACTGAGCACCCAGTACCCTGAGCAATGAGCACCCTGAGTACTGAGCACCCAGCACACTGAGCACTGAGCACCGAGCACCCCGAGCAGTGAGCACCCAGCACCCTGAGCCCTGAGCACCCTGAGTACTGAGCACTGAGTACCCTGAGTACTGAGCACTGAGCACCCTGAGTACTGAGCACTGAGCACCCTGAGTACTGAGCACCAAGCACCCTGAGCAATGAGCACCCTGAGTACTGAGCACCCAGCACCCTGAGCACTGAGCACCGAGCAGGCCGAGCACTGAGCACCCAGCACCCGGAGTACTGAGCACCCAGCACCCTGAGTACTAAGCACCAAGCACCCTGAGTACTGAGCACCCAGTACCCTGAGCACTGAACACACAGCATCCTGAGTACTGAGCACCCCGAGCACTGAGCACCCAGCATACTGAGTACTGAGCACCCAGCACACTGAGTACTGAGCACCCAGCACCCCGAGTACTGAGCACCCAGCACCCGAGCACTGAGCACCCAGCACCCTGAGCACTGAGCACCCTGAGTACTGAGCACTGAGCACCCTGAGTACTGAGCACTGAGCACCCTGAGTACTGAGCAACCAGCACCCTGAGTACTGAGCACCCAGCACCCCGAGCAGTGAGTACCCAGCACCCTGAGCACTGAGTACCCAGCACCCTGAGCACTGAGCACCCAGCACACTGAGCACTGAGCACCCAGCACCCTGAGCACTGAGCACCCAGCACCCCGAGCACTGAGCACCCAGCACCCTGAGTACTGAGCACTGAGCACCCAGCACCCCGAGCACTGAGCACCCAGCACCCTGAGCACTGAGCACCCAGCACCCTGAGCACTGAGCACCCAGCACCCCGAGCACTGAGCACCCAGCACCCTGAGCACTGAGCACCAAGCACCCTGAGCACTGAGCACCCAGCACCCTGAGCACTGAGCACCCAGCGCCCTGAGCACTGAGCACCCAGCGCCCTGAGCACTGAGCACCCAGCACCCCCGAGCACTGAGCACCCAGCACCCTGAGCACTGAGCACCAAGCACCCTGAGCACTGAGCACCCAGCACCCTGTGTACTGAGCACCCAGCACCCCGAGCACTGAGCACCCAGCACCCTGAGTACTGAGCACCCAGCACCCTGAGCACTGAGCACCCAGCACCCTGAGCACTGAGCACCCAGCACCCTGAGCACTGAGCACCAAGCACCCTGAGTAGTGAGTACCCAACGTACTGAGCACCGAGCACAACGAGCACTGAGCACCCAGCACCCTGAGCACTGAGCACCAAGCACCCTGAGCACTGAGCACCCAGCACCCTGTGTACTGAGCACCCAGCACCCCGAGCACTGAGCACCCAGCACCCTGAGTACTGAGCACCCAGCACCCTGAGCACTGAGCACCCAGCACCCTGAGCACTGAGCACCCAGCACCCTGAGCACTGAGCACCAAGCACCCTGAGTAGTGAGTACCCAACGTACTGAGCACCGAGCACCCCGAACACTGAGCACCGAGCACCCTGAGTACTGAGCACCGAGCTCCCTGAGTACTGAGCACCCAGCACCCTGAGCACTGAGCACCCAGCACCCTGAGCACTGAGCACCCAGCACCCTGAGTACTGAGCAACGAGCACCCCGAGCACTGAGCACCCAGCACCCTGAGCACTGAGCACCCTTAGTACTGAGCACTGAGCACCCTGAGTACTGAGCACTGAGCACCCTGAGCACTGAGCACCCAGCACCCGGAGCACTGAGGACCCAGCACCCTGAGCACTGAGCACCGAGCACCCTGAGAACTGAGCACCCAGCACCCTGAGTACTGAGCACCCAGCACACTGAGAACTGAGCACCGAGCACACTGAGTACTGAGCACCCAGCACCCTGAGCACTGATCACCCAGCACCCTGAGTACTGAGCACCGAGTACCCTGAGTACTGTGCACCCAGCACCCCGAGCACTGAGCACCCAGCACCCTGAGTACTGAGCACTGAGCACCCAGCACCCTGAGCACTGAGCACCGAGCACCCTGAGCACTGAGCATTCAGCACCCTGAGGACTGAGCACCCAGCACCCCGAGCACTGAGCACCCAGCACCCTGAGCACCGAGCACCCTGAGTACTGAGCACTGAGCACCCTGAGTACTGAGCACTGAGCACCCTGAGTACTGAGCACCCAGCACCCTGAGTACTGAGCACCCAGCACCCCGAGCACTGAGTACCCAGCACACTGAGCACTGAGCACCCAGCACCCTGAGCACTGAGCACCCAGCACCCTGAGCACTGAGCACCCAGCACCCTGAGCACTGAGCACCCAGCACCCTGAGTACTGAGCACTGAGCACCCAGCACCCCGAGCACTGAGCACCCAGCACCCTGAGTACTGAGCACTGAGCACCCAGCACCCTGAGCACTGAGCACCCAGCACTCTGAGCATTGAGCACCCAGCACCCGAGTACTGATCACCCAGCACCCTGAGTACTGAGCACCCAGCACCCGGAGTACTGAGCACCCAGCACCCCGAGTACTGAGCACCCAGCACCCTGAGCACTGAGCACCCAGTACCCCGAGCACTGCGCACCCCGCACCCTGAGTACTGAGCACCCAGCACCCTGAGCACTGAGCACCCAGCACCCTGAGCACTGAGCACCCAGCACCCTGAGCACTGAGCACCCAGCACCCGGAGCACTGAGCACCCAGCACCCTGAGTACTGAGCACTGAGCACCCAGCACCCCGAGCACTGAGCACCCAGCACCCTGAGTACTGAGCACTGAGCACCCAGCACCCTGAGCAGTGAGCACCCAGCACCCTGAGTACTGAGCACTGAGCACCCAGCACCCCGAGCACTGAGCACCCAGAACCCTGAGCACTGAGCACCCAGCACCCGAGTACTGAGCACCCAGCACCCTGAGTACTGAGCACCCAGCTCCCTGAGTACTGAGCACCCAGCACCCCGAGTACTGAGCACCCATCACCCTGAGTACTGAGCACCCAGCACAGTGAGCACTGAGCACCCAGCACCCCGAGCACTGAGGAACCAGCACCATGAGCACTGAGCACCCAGCACCCTGAGTACTGAGCACCCAGCACCCTGAGTACTGAGCACCCAGCACCCTGAGTACTGAGCACCCAGCACACTGAGTACTGAGCACCCAGCACCCTGAGCACTGATCACCCAGCACCCTGAGTACTGAGCACCGAGTACCCTGAGTACTGAGCCCCCAGCACCCCGAGCACTGAGCACCCAGCACCCTGAGTACTGAGCAATGAGCACCTAGCACCCCGAGCACTGAGCACCCAGCACCCTGTGTACTGAGCACTGAGTACCCAGTACCCCGAGCACTGAGACCCAGCACCCTGAGCACTGAGCACCCAGCACCCTGAGTACTGAGCACCCAGCACCCCAGCACTGTGCACCCAGCACCCTGAGCACTGAGCACCGAGCAACCTGAGTACTGAGCACCCAGCACCCTGAGCACTGAGCACCCAGCACCCTGAGCACTGAGCACCCAGCACCCTGAGTACTGAGCAACCAGCACCCTGAGTACTAAGGACCGAGCACCCTGAGCACTGAGCACCCAGCACCCTGAGCACTGAGCACCCAGCACCCTGAGTACTGAGCACCCAGCACCCCGAGCACTGAGCACCGAGCACCCTGAGTACTGAGCACCCAGCACCCTGAGCACTGAGCACCCAGCACCCTGAGCACTGAGCACCCAGCACCCTGAGTACTGAGCAACCAGCACCCTGAGTACTAAGCACCGAGCACCCTGAGCACTGAGCACCGAGCACCCTGAGCACTGAGCACCCATCACCCTGAGGACTGAGCACCCAGCACCCCGAGCACTGAGCACCCAGCAATCTGAGCACTGAGCACCCTGAGTACTGAGCACTGAGCACCCTGAGTACTGAGCACTGAGCACCCTGAGTACTGAGCACCCAGCACCCTGAGTACTGAGCACCCAGCACCCCGAGCACTGAGTACCCAGCACCCTGAGCACTGAGTACCCAGCACCCTGAGCACTGAGCACCCAGCACCCTGAGCACTGAGCACCCAGCACCCTGAGCACTGAGCACCCAGCACCCTGAGTACTGAGCATTGAGCATCCAGCACCCCGAGCACTGAGCACCCAGCACCCTGAGTACTGAGCACTGAGCACCCAGCATCCCGAGCACTGAGCACCCAGAACTCTGAGCATTGAGCACCCAGCACCCGAGTACTGATCACCCAGCACCCTGAGTACTGAGCACCCAGCACCCTGAGTACTGAGCACCCAGCACCCCGAGTACTGAGCACCCAGCACCCTGAGCACTGAGCACCCAGCACCCTGAGCACTGAGCACCCAGTACCCCGAGCACTGCGCACCCAGCACCCTGAGTACTGAGCACCCAGCACCCTGAGCACTGAGCACCCAGCACCCTGAGCACAGAGCACCCAGCACCGTGAGCACTGAGCACACAGCACCCTGAGCACTGAGCACCCAGCACCCTGAGCACTGAGCACCCTGAGGACTGAGCACCCAGCACCCTGAGTACTGAGCACCCAGCACCCTGAGTACTGAGCACCCAGCATCCTGAGTACTGAGCACCCAGCACCCCGAGCACTGAGCACACAGCACCCGGAGAACTGAGAACCCAGCACCCTGAGCACTGAGCACCGAGCACCCTGAGCACTGAGCACCCATCACCCTGAGGACTGAGCACCCAGCATCCCGAGCACTGAGCACCCAGCAATCTGAGCACTGAGCACCCTGAGTACTGAGCACTGAGCACCCTGAGTACTGAGCACTGAGCACCCTGAGTACTGAGCACCCAGCACCCTGAGTACTTAGCACCCAGCACCCCGAGCACTGAGTATCCAGCACCCTGAGCACTGAGTACCCAGCACCCTGAGCACTGAGCACCCAGCACCCTGAGCACTGAGCACCCAGCACCCTGAGCACTGAGCACCCAGCACCCTGAGTACTGAGCATTGAGTACCCAGCACCCCGAGCACTGAGCACCCAGCACCCTGAGTACTGAGCACTGAGCACCCAGCACCCTGAGCACTGAGCACCCGGCACTCTGAGCATTGAGCACCCAGCACCCGAGTACTGATCACCCAGCACCCTGAGTACTGAGCACCCAGCACCCTGAGCACTGAGCACCCAGCACCCCGAATACTGAGCACCCAGCACCCTGAGCACTCAGCACCCAGCACCCTGAGCACTGAGCACCCAGCACCCTGAGCACTGAGCACCCAGTACCCCGAGCACTGCGCACCCAGCACCCTGAGTACTGAGCACCCAGCATCCTGAGCACTGAGCACCCAGCACCCTGAGCACTGAGCACCCAAAACCCTGAGCACTGAGCACCAAGCACCCTGAGTAGTGAGCACCCAATGTACTGAGCACCGAGCACCCCGAGCACTGAGCACCCAGCACCCTGAGTACTGAACACCGAGCACCCCGAGCACTGAGCACCCAGCACCCTGAGTACTGAGCTCCGAGCACCCCGAACACTGAGCACCCAGCGCCCCGAGCACTGAGCACCCAGAACCCTGAGCACTGAGCACCCTGCACCCCGAGCACTGAGCACCCAGCACCCCGAGCACTGAGCACCCAGCACCCCGAGAACTGAGCACCCAGCACCCTGAGTACTGAGCACCCAGCACCCTGAGTACTGAGCACCCAGCACCCTGTGCACTGAGCACCCAGCACCCTGAGTACTGAGCACCCAACACCCCAAGCACTGAGCACCCTGAGTACTGAGCACCCAGCACCCCAAGCACTGAGCACCCGGAGTACTGAGCACCCAGCACCCTGAGTAATGAGCACCCAGCACCCCGAGCACTGAGCACCCAGCACCCTGAGTACTGAGCACCGTGCACCCTGAGTACTGAGCAGCCAGCACCCTGAGTACTGAGCACCCAGCGTACTGAGCACCGAGCACCCAGCACCCTGAGTACTGAGCACCCAGCACCCTGAGCACTGAGCACCCAGCACCCCGAGCACTGAGCACCCAGCACCCCGAGCACTGAGCACCCTGCACCCCGAGCACTGAGCACCCAGCACCCCGAGCACCGAGCACCCTGAGTACTAAACAACGAACACCCTGAGCACTGAGCACCCAGCACCCTGAGCACTGAGCACCCAGCACCCTGAGTACTGAGCACCCAGCACCCCAAGCACTGAGCACCCAGCACCCTGAGTACTGAGCACCCAGCACCCTGAGCACTGAGCACCGAGCACCCTGAGCACTGAGCACCCAGCATCCTGAGGACTGAGCACCCAGCACCCTGTGTACTGAGCACTGAGTACCCAGTACCCCGAGCACTGAGAACCAGCACCCTGAGCACTGAGCACCCAGCACCCTGAGTACTGAGCACCCAGCGCCCCGAGCACTGTGCACCCAGCACCCTGAGCACTGAGCACCCAGCACCCTGAGCACTGAGCACCCAGCACCCTGAGCACTGAGCAACCAGCACCCTGAGCACTGAGCACCCAGCACCCTGAGTACTGAGCACGCAACAACCTGAGTACTAAGCACCGAGCACCCTGAGCACTGAGCACCCAGCACCCTGAGCACTGAGCAACCAGCACCCTGAGTACTGAGCACCCAGCACCCCGAGCACTGAGCACACAGCACCCGGAGAACTGAGCACCCAGCACCCTGAGCACTGAGAACCGAGCACCCTGAGCAATGAGCACCCATCACCCTGAGGACTGAGCACCCTGAGTACTGAGCACTGAGCACCCTGAGTACTGAGCACTGAGCACCCTGAGTACTGAGCACTGAGCACCCTGAGTACTGAGCACCCAGCACCCTGAGAACTGAGCACCCAGCACCCCGAGCACTGAGTACCCAGCACCCTGAGCACTGAGTACCAAGCACCCTGAGCACTGAGCACCCAGCACCCTGAGCACTGAGCACCCAGCACCCTGAGCACTGAGCACCCAGCACCCTGAGTACTGAGCATTGAGCACCCAGCACCCCGAGCACTGAGCACCCAGCACCCTGAGTACTGAGCACTGAGCACCCAGCACCCCGAGCACTGAGCACCCAGCACTCTGAGCATTGAGCACCCAGCACCCGAGTACTGATCACCCAGCACCCTGAGTACTGAGCACCCAGCACCCTGAGTACTGAGCACCCAGCACCCCGAGAACTGAGCACCTAGCATCCTGAGCACTGAGCACCCAGCACCCTGAGCACTGACCACCCAGTACCCCGATCACTGCGTACCCAGCACCCTGAGTACTGAGCGCCCAGCACCCTGAGCACTGAGCACCCAGCACCCTGAGCACTGAGCACCCAGCACCCTGAGCACTGAGCACCAAGGACCCTGAGTAGTGAGCACCCAACGTACTGAGCACCGAGCACCCCGAGCACTGAGCACCCAGCACCCGGAGTACTGAGCACCCAGCACCCTGAGTACTAAGCACCAAGCACCCTGAGTACTGAGCACCCAGTACCCTGAGCACTGAACAAACAGCACCCTTAGTACTGAGCACCCCGAGCACTGAGCACCCAGCATACTGAGTACTGAGCACCCAGCACCCTGAGTACTGAGCACCCAGCACCCTGAGCACTGAGCACCCAGCACCCCGAGCACTGAGCACCCAGCACCCTGAGCACTGAGCACCCTGAGTAATGAGCACTGAGCACCCTGAGTACTGAGCACTGAGCACCCTGAGTATTGAGCACCCAGCACCCTGAATACTGAGCACCCAGCACGATGAACACTGAGCACCGAGCACCCCGAGCAGTGAGCACCCAGCACCCTGAGCCCTGAGCACCCTGAGTACTGAGCACTGAGCACCCTGAGTACTGAGCACTGAGCACCCTGAGTACTGAGCACTGAGCACCCTGAGTACTGAGCACCAAGCACCCTGAGCAATGAGCACCCTGAGTA
The DNA here is from genome assembly GCF_018167655.1 of Microtus oregoni. NCBI lineage: Eukaryota > Metazoa > Chordata > Mammalia > Rodentia > Cricetidae > Microtus > Microtus oregoni. The sequence continues at coordinate 18,443 of NW_024543787.1, read as the reverse complement.
CTGAGCACCCAGCACACTGAGCACTGAGCACCGAGCACCCCGAGCACTGAGCACCCAGCACCCGGAGTACTGAGCACCCAGCACACTGAGTACTAAGCACCAAGCACCCTGAGTACTGAGCACCCAGTACCCTGAGCACTCAACACACAGCATCCTGAGTACTGAGCACCCCGAGCACTGTGCACCCAGCATACTGAGTACTGAGCACCCAGCACCCTGAGTACTGAGCACCCAGCACCCCGAGCACTGAGCACCCAGCATCCCGAGCACTGAGCACCCAGCACCCTGAGCACTGAGCACCCTGAGTACTGAGCACTGAGCACCCCGAGCACTGAGCACCCAGCACCCTGAGCACTGAGCACCCAGCACCCTGAGCACTGAGCACCCAGCACCCCGAGCACTGAGCACACAGCACCCTGAGCACTGAGCACCAAGCACCCTGAGTACTGATCACCCAGCACCGCGAGCACTGTGCACCCAGCACCCTGAGCACTGAGCACCGAGCACCCTGAGTACTGAGCACACAGCACCCTGAGCACTGAGCACCCAGCACCCTGAGCACTGAGCACCCAGCACCCTGAGTACTGAGCACCCAGCACACTGAGTACAAAGCACCGAGCACCCTGAGCACTGAGCACCCAGCACACTGAGCACTGAGCACCCAGCACCCTGAGTACTGAGCACCCAGCACCCCGAGCACTGAGCACACAGCACCCGGAGAACTGAGCACCCAGCACCCTGAGCACTGAGCACCGAGCACCCTGAGCACTGAGCACCCATCACCCTGAGGACTGAGCACCCAGCACCCCGAGCACTGAGCACCCACCAATCTGAGCACTGAGCACCCTGAGTACTGAGCACTGAGCACCCTGAGTACTGAGCACTGAGCACCCTGAGTACTGAGCACCCAGCACCCTGAGTACTTAGCACCCAGCACCCCGAGCACTGAGTATCCAGCACCCTGAGCACTGAGTACCCAGCACCCTGAGCACTGAGCACCCAGCACCCTGAGCACTGAGCACCCAGCACCCTGAGCACTGAGCACCCAGCACCCTGAGTACTGAGCATTGAGTACCCAGCACCCCGAGCACTGAGCACCCAGCACCCTGAGTACTGAGCACTGAGCACCCAGCACCCCGAGCACTGAGCACCCAGCACTCTGAGCATTGAGCACCCAGCACCCGAGTACTGATCACCCAGCACCCTGAGTACTGAGCACCCAGCACCCTGAGTACTGAGCACCCAGCACCCCGAGTACTGAGCACCCAGCACCCTGAGCACTGAGCACCCAGCACCCTGAGCACTGAGCACCCAGCACCCTGAGCACTGAGCACCCAGTACCCCGAGCACTGCGCACCCAGCACCCTGAGTACTGAGCACCCAGCACCCTGAGAACTGAGCACCGAGCACCCTGAGCACTGAGCACCCAGCACCCTGAGCACTGAGCACCAAGCACCCTGAGTACTGAGCACCCAGCACCCCGAGCACTGAGCACACAGCACCCGGAGAACTGAGCACCCAGCACCCTGAGCACTGAGCACCGAGCACCCTGAGCACTGAGCACCCATCACCCTGAGGACTGAGCACCCAGCACCCCGAGCACTGAGCACCCAGCAATCTGAGCACTGAGCACCCTGAGTACTGAGCACTGAGCACCCTGAGTACTGAGCACTGAGCACCCTGAGTACTGAGCACCCAGCACCCTGAGAACTGAGCACCCAGCACCCCGAGCACTGAGTACCCAGCACCCTGAGCACTGAGCACCCAGCACCCTGAGCACTGAGCACCCAGCACCCTGAGCACTGAGCACCCAGCACCCTGAGTACTGAGCATTGAGCACCCAGCACCCCGAGCACTGAGCACCCAGCACCCTGAGTACTGAGCACTGAGCACCCAGCACCCCGAGCACTGAGCACCCAGCACTCTGAGCATTGAGCACCCAGCACCCGAGAACTGATCACCCAGCACCCTGAGTACTGAGCACCCAGCACCCTGAGTACTGAGCACCCAGCACCCCGAGAACTGAGCACCTAGCACCCTGAGCACTGAGCACCCAGCACCCTGAGCACTGAGCACCCAGTACCCCGAGCACTGCGCACCCAGCACCCTGAGTACTGAGCACCCAGCACCCTGAGCACTGAGCACCCAGCACCCTGAGCACTGAGCACCCAGGACCCTGAGCACTGAGCACCAAGGACCCTGAGTAGTGAGCACCCAATGTACTGAGCACCGAGCACCCCGAGCACTGAGCACCCAGCACCCGGAGTACTGAGCACCCAGCACCCTGAGTACTAAGCACTAAGCACCCTGAGTACTGAGCACCCAGTACCCTGAGCACTGAACAAACAGCACCCTTAGTACTGAGCACCCCGAGCACTGAGCACCCAGCATACTGAGTACTGAGCACCTAGCACCCTGAGTACTGAGCACCCAGCACCCTGAGCACTGAGCACCCAGCACCCCGAGCACTGAGCACCCAGCACCCTGAGCACTGAGCACCCAGCACCCTGAGTACTGAGCACCCAGCACACTGAGTACAAAGCACCGAGCACCCTGAGCACTGAGCACCCAGCACCCTGAGCACTGAGCACCCAGCACCCTGAGTACTGAGCACCCAGCACCCCGAGCACTGAGCACACAGCACCCGGAGAACTGAGCACCCAGCACCCTGAGCACTGAGCACCGAGCACCCTGAGCACTGAGCACCCATCACCCTGAGGACTGAGCACCCAGCACCCCGAGCACTGAGCACCCAGCAATCTGAGCACTGAGCACCCTGAGTACTGAGCACTGAGCACCCTGAGTACTGAGCACTGAGCACCCTGAGTACTGAGCACCCAGCACCCTGAGTACTTAGCACCCAGCACCCCGAGCACTGAGTATCCAGCACCCTGAGCACTGAGTACCCAGCACCCTGAGCACTGAGCACCCAGCACCCTGAGCACTGAGCACCCAGCACCCTGAGCACTGAGCACCCAGCACCCTGAGTACTGAGCATTGAGTACCCAGCACCCCGAGCACTGAGCACCCAGCACCCTGAGTACTGAGCACTGAGCACCCAGCACCCCGAGCACTGAGCACCCAGCACTCTGAGCATTGAGCACCCAGCACCCGAGTACTGATCACCCAGCACCCTGAGTACTGAGCACCCAGCACCCTGAGTACTGAGCACCCAGCACCCCGAGTACTGAGCACCCAGCACCCTGAGCACTGAGCACCCAGCACCCTGAGCACTGAGCACCCAGCACCCTGAGCACTGAGCACCCAGTACCCCGAGCACTGCGCACCCAGCACCCTGAGTACTGAGCACCCAGCACCCTGAGAACTGAGCACCGAGCACCCTGAGCACTGAGCACCCAGCACCCTGAGCACTGAGCACCAAGCACCCTGAGTACTGAGCACCCAGCACCCCGAGCACTGAGCACACAGCACCCGGAGAACTGAGCACCCAGCACCCTGAGCACTGAGCACCGAGCACCCTGAGCACTGAGCACCCATCACCCTGAGGACTGAGCACCCAGCACCCCGAGCACTGAGCACCCAGCAATCTGAGCACTGAGCACCCTGAGTACTGAGCACTGAGCACCCTGAGTACTGAGCACTGAGCACCCTGAGTACTGAGCACCCAGCACCCTGAGAACTGAGCACCCAGCACCCCGAGCACTGAGTACCCAGCACCCTGAGCACTGAGCACCGAGCACCCTGAGCACTGAGCACCCATCACCCTGAGGACTGAGCACCCAGCACCCCGAGCACTGAGCACCCAGCAATCTGAGCACTGAGCACCCTGAGTACTGAGCACTGAGCACCCTGAGTACTGAGCACTGAGCACCCTGAGCACTGAGCACCGAGCACCCTGAGCACTGAGCACCCAGCACCCTGAGCACTGAGCACCCAGCACCCTGAGCACTGAGCACCCAGCACCCTGAGTACTGAGCATTGAGCACCCAGCACCCCGAGCACTGAGCACCCAGCACCCTGAGTACTGAGCACTGAGCACCCAGCACCCCGAGCACTGAGCACCCATCACTCTGAGCATTGAGCACCCAGCACCCGAGAACTGATCACCCAGCACCCTGAGTACTGAGCACCCAGCACCCTGAGTACTGAGCACCCAGCACCCCGAGAACTGAGCACCTAGCACCCTGAGCACTGAGCACCCAGCACCCTGAGCACTGAGCACCCAGTACCCCGAGCACTGCGCACCCAGCACCCTGAGTACTGAGCACCCAGCACCCTGAGCACTGAGCACCCAGCACCCTGAGCACTGAGCACCCAGCACCCTGAGCACTGAGCACCAAGGACCCTGAGTAGTGAGCACCCAACGTACTGAGCACCGAGCACCCCGAGCACTGAGCACCCAGCACCCGGAGTACTGAGCACCCAGCACCCTGAGTACTAAGCACTAAGCACCCTGAGTACTGAGCACCCAGTACCCTGAGCACTGAACAAACAGCACCCTTAGTACTGAGCACCCCGAGCACTGAGCACCCAGCATACTGAGTACTGAGCACCTAGCACCCTGAGTACTGAGCACCCAGCAGCCTGAGCACTGAGCACCCAGCACCCCGAGCACTGAGCACCCAGCACCCTGAGCACTGAGCACCCTGAGTAATGAGCACTGAGAACCCTGAGTACTGAGCACTGAGCACCCTGAGTATTGAGCACCCAGCACCCTGAGTACTTAGCACCCAGCACCCCGAGCACTGAGTATCCAGCACCCTGAGCACTGAGTACCCAGCACCCTGAGCACTGAGCACCCTGAGTACTGAGCACTGAGCACCCTGAGTACTGAGCACTGAGCACCCTGAGTACTGAGCACCCAGCACCCTGAGTACTTAGCACCCAGCACCCCGAGCACTGAGTATCCAGCACCCTGAGCACTGAGTACCCAGCACCCTGAGCACTGAGCACCCAGCACCCTGAGCACTGAGCACCCAGCACCCTGAGCACTGAGCACCCAGCACCCTGAGTACTGAGCATTGAGTACCCAGCACCCCGAGCACTGAGCACCCAGCACCCTGAGTACTGAGCACTGAGCACCCAGCACCCCGAGCACTGAGCACCCAGCACTCTGAGCATTGAGCACCCAGCACCCCGAGAACTGAGCACCTAGCACCCTGAGCACTGAGCACGCAGCACCCTGAGCACTGAGCACCCAGCACCCTGAGTACTGAGCATTGAGCACCCAGCACCCCGAGCACTGAGCACCCAGCACCCTGAGTACTGAGCACTGAGCACCCAGCACCCCGAGCACTGAGCACCCAGCACTCTGAGCATTGAGCACGCAGCACCCGAGTACTGATCACCCAGCACCCTGAGTACTGAGCACCCAGCACCCTGAGTACTGAGCACCCAGCACCCCGAGAACTGAGCACCTAGCACCCTGAGCACTGAGCACGCAGCACCCTGAGCACTGAGCACCCAGTACCCCGAGCACTGCGCACCCAGCACCCTGAGTACTGAGCACCCAGCACCCTGAGCACTGAGCACCCAGCACCCTGAGCACTGAGCACCCAGCACCCTGAGCACTGAGCACCAAGGACCCTGAGTAGTGAGCACCCAACGTACTGAGCACCGAGCACCCCGAGCACTGAGCACCCAGCACCCTGAGTACTGAACACCGAGCACCCCGAGCACTGAGCACTCAGCACCCTGAGTACTGAGCTCCGAGCACCCCGAACACTGAGCACCCAGCGCCCCGAGCACTGAGCACCCAGAACCCTGAGCACTGAGCACCCAGCACCCCGAGCACTGAGCACCCAGCACCCCGAGCACTGAGCACCCAGCACCCCGAGCACTGAGCACCCAGCACCCCGAGCACTGAGCACCCAGCACCCTGAGTACTGAGCACCCAGCACCCTGAGCACTGAGCACCCAGCACCCTGAGTACTGAGCACCCAACACCCCAAGCACTGAGCACCCAGAGTACTGAGCACCCAGCACCCCAAGCACTGAGCACCCTGAGTACTGAGCACCCAGCACCCTGAGTAATGAGCACCCAGCACCCCGAGCACTGAGCACCCAGCACCCTGAGTACTGAGCACCGAGCACCCTGAGTACTGAGCAGGCAGCACCCTGAGCACTGAGCACCCAGCACCCTGAGTACTGAGCATTGAGTACCCAGCACCCCGAGCACTGAGCACCCAGCACCCTGAGTACTGAGCACTGAGCACCCAGCACCCCGAGCACTGAGCACCCAGCACTCTGAGCATTGAGCACCCAGCACCCGAGTACTGATCACCCAGCACCCTGAGTACTGAGCACCCAGCACCCTGAGTACTGAGCACCCAGCACCCCGAGTACTGAGCACCCAGCACCCTGAGCACTGAGCACCCAGCACCCTGAGCACTGAGCACCCAGCACCCTGAGCACTGAGCACCCAGTACCCCGAGCACTGCGCACCCAGCACCCTGAGTACTGAGCACCCAGCACCCTGAGAACTGAGCACCGAGCACCCTGAGCACTGAGCACCCAGCACCCTGAGCACTGAGCACCAAGCACCCTGAGCACTGAGCACCCATCACCCTGAGGACTGAGCACCCAGCACCCTGAGCACTGAGCACCCAGCACCCTGAGCACTGAGCACCCAGCACCCTGAGCACTGAGCACCCAGTACCCCGAGCACTGCGCACCCAGCACCCTGAGTACTGAGCACCCAGCACCCTGAGAACTGAGCACCGAGCACCCTGAGCACTGAGCACCCAGCACCCTGAGCACTGAGCACCAAGCACCCTGAGCACTGAGCACCCAGCACCCTGAGCACTGAGCACCCAGCACCCTGAGCACTGAGCACCCAGTACCCCGAGCACTGCGCACCCAGCACCCTGAGTACTGAGCACCCAGCACCCTGAGAACTGAGCACCCAGCACCCTGAGAACTGAGCACCGAGCACCCTGAGCACTGAGCACCCAGCACCCTGAGCACTGAGCACCCATCACCCTGAGGACTGAGCACCCAGCACCCCGAGCACTGAGCACCCAGCAATCTGAGCACTGAGCACCCTGAGTACTGAGCACTGAGCACCCTGAGTACTGAGCACTGAGCACCCTGAGTACTGAGCACCCAGCACCCTGAGAACTGAGCACCCAGCACCCCGAGCACTGAGTACCCAGCACCCTGAGCACTGAGCACCGAGCACCCTGAGCACTGAGCACCCATCACCCTGAGGACTGAGCACCCAGCACCCCGAGCACTGAGCACCAAGCAATCTGAGCACTGAGCACCCTGAGTACTGAGCACTGAGCACCCTGAGTACTGAGCACTGAGCACCCTGAGCACTGAGCACCGAGCACCCTGAGCACTGAGCACCCAGCACCCTGAGCACTGAGCACCCAGCACCCTGAGCACTGAGCACCCAGCACCCTGAGTACTGAGCATTGAGCACCCAGCACCCCGAGCACTGAGCACCCAGCACCCTGAGTACTGAGCACTGAGCACCCAGCACCCCGAGCACTGAGCACCCATCACTCTGAGCATTGAGCACCCAGCACCCGAGAACTGATCACCCAGCACCCTGAGTACTGAGCACCCAGCACCCTGAGTACTGAGCACCCAGCACCCCGAGAACTGAGCACCTAGCACCCTGAGCACTGAGCACCCAGCACCCTGAGCACTGAGCACCCAGTACCCCGAGCACTGCGCACCCAGCACCCTGAGTACTGAGCACCCAGCACCCTGAGCACTGAGCACCCAGCACCCTGAGCACTGAGCACCCAGCACCCTGAGCACTGAGCACCAAGGACCCTGAGTAGTGAGCACCCAACGTACTGAGCACCGAGCACCCCGAGCACTGAGCACCCAGCACCCGGAGTACTGAGCACCCAGCACCCTGAGTACTAAGCACTAAGCACCCTGAGTACTGAGCACCCAGTACCCTGAGCACTGAACAAACAGCACCCTTAGTACTGAGCACCCCGAGCACTGAGCACCCAGCATACTGAGTACTGAGCACCTAGCACCCTGAGTACTGAGCACCCAGCAGCCTGAGCACTGAGCACCCAGCACCCCGAGCACTGAGCACCCAGCACCCTGAGCACTGAGCACCCTGAGTAATGAGCACTGAGCACCCTGAGTACTGAGCACTGAGCACCCTGAGTATTGAGCACCCAGCACCCTGAGTACTTAGCACCCAGCACCCCGAGCACTGAGTATCCAGCACCCTGAGCACTGAGTACCCAGCACCCTGAGCACTGAGCACCCTGAGTACTGAGCACTGAGCACCCTGATTACTGAGCACTGAGCACCCTGAGTACTGAGCACCCAGCACCCTGAGTACTTAGCACCCAGCACCCCGAGCACTGAGTATCCAGCACCCTGAGCACTGAGTACCCAGCACCCTGAGCACTGAGCACCCAGCACCCTGAGCACTGAGCACCCAGCACCCTGAGCACTGAGCACCCAGCACCCTGAGTACTGAGCATTGAGTACCCAGCACCCCGAGCACTGAGCACCCAGCACCCTGAGTACTGAGCACTGAGCACCCAGCACCCCGAGCACTGAGCACCCAGCACTCTGAGCATTGAGCACCCAGCACCCGAGTACTGATCACCCAGCACATTGAGTACTGAGCACCCAGCACCCTGAGTACTGAGCACCCAGCACCCCGAGTACTGAGCACCCAGCACCCTGAGCACTGAGCACCCAGCACCCTGAGCACTGAGCACCCAGCACCCTGAGCACTGAGCACCCAGTACCCCGAGCACTGCGCACCCAGCACCCTGAGTACTGAGCACCCAGCACCCTGAGCACTGAGCACCCAGCACCCTGAGCACTGAGCACCCAGCACCCTGAGCCCTGAGCACCAAGCACCCTGAGTAGTGAGCACCCAACGTACTGAGCACCGAGCACCCCGAGCACTGAGCACCCAGCACCCTGAGTACTGAACACCGAGCACCCCGAGCACTGAGCACCCAGCACCCTGAGTACTGAGCTCCGAGCACCCCGAACACTGAGCACCCAGAGCCCCGAGCACTGAGCACCCAGAACCCTGAGCACTGAGCACCCTGCACCCCGAGCACTGAGCACCCAGCACCCCGAGCACTGAGCACCCAGCACCCCGAGAACTGAGCACCCAGCACCCTGAGTACTGAGCACCCAGCACCCTGAGTACTGAGCACCCAGCACCCTGTGCACTGAGCACCCAGCACCCTGAGTACTGAGCACCCAACACCCCAAGCACTGAGCAGCCTGAGTACTGAGCACCCAGCACCCCAAGCACTGAGCACCCTGAGTACTGAGCACCCAGCACCCTGAGTAATGAGCACCCAGCACCCCGAGCACTGAGCACCCAGCACCCTGAGTACTGAGCACCGTGCACCCTGAGTACTGAGCAGCCAGCACCCTGAGTACTGAGCACCCAGCGTACTGAGCAACGAGCACCCAGCAACCTGAGTACTGAGCACCCAGCACCCTGAGCACTGAGCACCCAGGACCCCGAGCACTGAGCACCCAGCACCCCGAGCACTGAGCACCCTGCACCCCGAGCACTGAGCACCCAGCACCCCGAGCACCGAGCACCCTGAGTACTAAGCAACGAACACCCTGAGCACTGAGCACCCAGCACCCTGAGCACTGAGCACCCAGCACCCTGAGAACTGAGCACCCAGCACCCCAAGCACTGAGCACCCAGCACCCTGAGTACTGAGCACCCAGCACCCTGAGCACTGAGCACCGAGCACCCTGAGCACTGAGCACCCAGCACCCTGAGGACTGAGCACCCAGCACCCTGTGTACTGAGCACTGAGTACCCAGTACCCCGAGCACTGAGAACCAGCACCCTGAGCACTGAGCACCCAGCACCCTGAGTACTGAGCACCCAGCGCCCCGAGCACTGTGCACCCAGCACCCTGAGCACTGAGCACCGAGCACCCTGAGTACTGAGCACCCAGCACCCTGAGCACTGAGCAACCAGCACCCTGAGCACTGAGCACCCAGCACCCTAAGTACTGAGCACCCAGCACCCTGAGTACTAAGCACCGAGCACCTTGAGCACTGAGCACCCAGCACCCTGAGCACTGAGCACCCAGCACCCTGAGTACTGAGCACCCAGCACCCCGAGCACTGAGCACACAGCACCCGGAGAACTGAGCACCCAGCACCCTGAGCACTGAGCACCGAGCACCCTGAGCACTGAGCACCCATCACCCTGAGTACTGAGCACCCAGCACCCCGAGCACTGAGCACCCAGCAATCTGATCCCTGAGCACCCTGAGTACTGAGCACTGAGCACCCTGAGTACTGAGCACTGAGCACCCTGAGTACTGAGCACCCAGCACCCTGAGAACTGAGCACCCAGCACCCCGAGCACTGAGTACCCAGCACCCTGAGCACTGAGTACCCAGCACCCTGAGCACTGAGCACCCAGCACCCTGAGCACTGAGCACCCAGCACCCTGAGCACTGAGCACCCAGCACCCTGAGTACTGAGCATTGAGCACCCAGCACCCCGAGCACTGAGCACCCAGCACCCTGAGTACTGAGCACTGAGCACCCAGCACCCCGAGCACTGAGCACCCAGCACTCTGAGCATTGAGCACCCAGCACCCGAGTACTGATCACCCAGCACCCTGAGTACTGAGCACCCAGCACCCTGAGTACTGAGCACCCAGCACCCCGAGAACTGAGCACCTAGCACCCTGAGCACTGAGCACGCAGCACCCTGAGCACTGAGCACCCAGTACCCCGAGCACTGCGCACCCAGCACCCTGAGTACTGAGCACCCAGCACCCTGAGCACTGAGCACCCAGCACCCTGAGCACTGAGCACCCAGCACCCTGAGCACTGAGCACCAAGGACCCTGAGTAGTGAGCACCCAACGTACTGAGCACCGAGCACCCCGAGCACTGAGCACCCAGCACCCTGAGTACTGAACACCGAGCACCCCGAGCACTGAGCACTCAGCACCCTGAGTACTGAGCTCCGAGCACCCCGAACACTGAGCACCCAGCGCCCCGAGCACTGAGCACCCAGAACCCTGAGCACTGAGCACCCAGCACCCCGAGCACTGAGCACCCAGCACCCCGAGCACTGAGCACCCAGCACCCCGAGCACTGAGCACCCAGCACCCCGAGCACTGAGCACCCAGCACCCTGAGTACTGAGCACCCAGCACCCTGAGCACTGAGCACCCAGCACCCTGAGTACTGAGCACCCAACACCCCAAGCACTGAGCACCCAGAGTACTGAGCACCCAGCACCCCAAGCACTGAGCACCCTGAGTACTGAGCACCCAGCACCCTGAGTAATGAGCACCCAGCACCCCGAGCACTGAGCACCCAGCACCCTGAGTACTGAGCACCGAGCACCCTGAGTACTGAGCAGGCAGCACCCTGAGTACTGAGCACCCAGCATACTGAGCACCGAGCACCCAGCACCCTGAGTACTGAGCACCCAGCACCCTGAGCACTGAGCACCCAGCACCCTGAGTACTGAGCACCCAGCACCCCAAGCACTGAGCACCCAGCACCCTGAGTACTGAGCACCCAGCACCCTGAGCACTGAGCACCCAGCACCCTGAGTACTGAGCACCCAGCACCCTGAGCACCGAGCACCCTGAGCACTGAGCACCCAGCACCCTGAGTACTGAGCACCCAGCACCCCAAGCACTGAGCACCCAGCACCCTGAGTACTGAGCACCCAGCACCCTGAGCACTGAGCACCGAGCACCCTGAGCACTGAGCACCCAGCACCCTGAGGACTGAGCACCCAGCACCCTGAGCACTGAGCACCCACCACCCTGAGCACTGAGCGCCCTGAGTACTGAGCACCCTGAGTACTGAGCACTGAGCACCCTGAGTTCTGAGCACCCAGCACCCTGAATACTGAGCACCCAGCACCCTGAGCACTGAGGACCGAGCACCCTGAGCACTGAGCACCCTGAGTACTGAGCACCCAGCACCCTGAGCACTGAGCACCGAGCACCCCGAGCACTGAGCACACAGCACCCTGAATACTGAGCACCCAGCACACTGAGCACTGAGCACCGAGCACCCCGAGCAGTGAGCCCCCAGCACCCTGAGCCCTGAGCACCCTGAGTACTGAGCACTGAGTACCCTGAGTACTGAGCACTGAGCACCCTGAGTACTGAGCACTGAGCACCCTGAGTACTGAGCACCAAGCACCCTGAGCAATGAGCACCCTGAGTACTGAGCACCCAGCACCCTGAGCACTGAGCACCGAGCACCCAGAGCACTGAGCACACAGCACCCGGAGTACTGGGCACCCAGCACCCTGTGTACTAAGCACCAAGCACCCTGAGTACTGAGCACCCAGTACCCTGAGCACTGAACACACAGCATCCTGAGTACTGAGCACCCCGAGCACTGAGCACCCAGCATACTGAGTACTGAGCACCCAGCACCCTGAGTACTGAGCACCCAGCACCCCGAGCACTGAGCACCCAGCACCCCGAGCACTGAGCACCCAGCACCCTGAGCACTGAGCACCCTGAGTACTGAGCACTGAGCACCCTGAGTACTGAGCACTGAGCACCCTGAGTACTGAGCACCCAGCACCCCGAGCAGTGAGTACCCAGCACCCTGAGCACTGAGTACCCAGCACCCTGAGCACTGAGCACCCAGCACACTGAGCACTGAGCACCCAGCACCATGAGCACTGAGCACCCAGCACCCTGAGTACTGAGCACTGAGCACCCAGCACAGCCGAGCACTGAGCACCCAGCACCCTGAGTACTGAGCACTGAGCACCCAGCACCCCGAGCACTGAGCACCCAGCACCCTGAGCACTGAGCACCCAGCACCCTGAGCACTGAGCACCCAGCAGCCCGAGCACTGAGCACCCAGCACCCTGAGCACTGAGCACCAAGCACCCCTGAGCACTGAGCACCCAGCACCCTGAGCACTGAGCACCCAGCGCCCTGAGCACTGAGCAGCCCAGCACCCTGAGCACTGAGCACCCAGCACCCCGAGCTCTGAGCACCCAGCACCCCTGAGCACTGAGCACCAAGCACCGTGAGCACTGAGCACCAGCACCCTGTGTACTGAGCACCCAGCACCCCGAGCACTGAGCACCCAGCACCCTGAGTACTGAGCACCCAGCACCCTGAGCACTGAGCACCCAGCACCCTGAGCACTAAGCACCAAGCACCCTGAGTAGTGAGTACCCAACGTACTGAGCACCGAGCACCCCGAGCACTGAGCACCCAGCACCCTGAGTACTGAGCACCCAGCACCCTGAGCACTGAGCACCCAGCACCCCGAACACTGAGCACTGAGCACCCTGAGTACTGAGCACCGAGCTCCCTGAGTACTGAGCACCCAGCACCCTGAGCACTGAGCACCCAGCACCCTGAGCACTGAGCACCCAGCACCCTGAGTACTGAGCACCGAGCACCCCGAGCACTGAGCACCCAGCACCCTGAGCACTGAGCACCCTTAGTACTGAGCACTGAGCACCCTGAGTACTGAGCACTGAGCACCCTGAGCACTGAGCACCCAGCACCCTGAGTACTGAGCACCCAGCACCCTGAGCACTGAGCACCCCAGCACCCGGAGCACTGAGGACCCCAGCACTCTGAGCACTGAGCACCGAGCACCCTGAGAACTGAGCACCCAGCACCCTGAGTACTGAGCACCCAGCACACTGAGTACTGAGCACCGAGCACACTGAGTACTGAGCACCCAGCACCCTGAGCACTGATCACCCAGCACCCTGAGTACTGAGCACCGAGTACCCTGAGTACTGTGCACCCAGCACCCCCGAGCACTGAGCACCCAGCACCCTGAGTACTGAGCACTGAGCACCCAGCACCCTGAGCACTGAGCACCGAGCACCCTGAGCACTGAGCACCCCAGCACCCTGAGGACTGAGCACCCAACACCCCGAGCACTGAGCACCCAGCACCCTGAGCACCGAGCACCCTGAGTACTGAGCACTGAGCACCCTGAGTACTGAGCAATGAGCACCCTGAGTACTGAGCACCCAGCACCCCTGAGTACTGAGCACCCAGCACCCCGAGCACTGAGTACCCAGCACCCTGAGCACTGAGCACCCAGCACCCTGAGCACTGAGCACCCAGCACCCTGAGCACTGAGCACCCAGCACCCTGAGCACTGAGCACCCAGCACCCTGAGTACTGAGCACTGAGCACCCAGCACCCCGAGCACTGAGCACCCAGCACCCTGAGTACTGAGCACTGAGCACCCAGGCACCCTGAGCACTGAGCACCCAGCACTCTGAGCATTGAGCACCCAGCACCCCGAGTACTGATCACCCAGCACCCTGAGTACTGAGCACCCAGCACCCGGAGTACTGAGCACCCAGCACCCCGAGTACTGAGCACCCAGCACCCTGAGCCACTGAGCACCCAGTACCCCGAGCACTGCGCACCCCCGCACCCTGAGTACTGAGCAACCAGCACCCCTGAGCACTGAGCACCCAGCACCCTGAGCACTGAGCACCCAGCACCCCTGAGCACTGCGCACCCAGCACCCGGAGCACTGAGCACCCAGCACCCTGAGTACTGAGCCACTGAGCACCCAGCACCCCGAGCACTGAGCACCCAGCACCCTGAGTACTTAGCACTGAGCACCCAGCACCCTGAGCAGTGAGCACCCAGCACCCTGAGTACTGAGCACTGAGCACCCAGCACCCCGAGCACTGAGCACCCAGAACCCTGAGCACTGAGCACCCAGCACCCGAGTACTGAGCACCCAGCACCCTGAGTACTGAGCACCCCAGCTCCCTGAGTACTGAGCACCCAGCACCCCGAGTACTGAGCACCCAGCACCCTGAGTACTGAGCACCCAGCACAGTGAGCACTGAGCACCCAGCACCCCGAGCACTGAGGAACCAGCACCATGAGCACTGAGCACCCCAGCACCCTGAGTACTGAGCACCCAGCACCCTGAGTACTGAGCACCCCAGCACACTGAGTACTGAGCACCCAGCACCCTGAGCACTGATCACACAGCACCCTGAGTACTGAGCACCGAGTACCCTGAGTACTGAGCACCCAGCACCCCGAGCACTGAGCACCCAGCACCCTGAGTACTGAGCAATGTGCACCTAGCACCCCGAGCACTGAGCACCCAGCACCCTGTGTACTGAGCACTGAGTACCCAGTACCCCGAGCACTGAGACCCAGCACCCTGAGCACTGAGCACCCAGCACCCTGAGTACTGAGCACCCAGCACCCCGAGCACTGAGACCCACCACCCTGGAGCACTGAGCACCCAACACCCTGAGTACTGAGCACCCAGCACCCCGAGCACTGTGCACCCAGCACCCTGAGCACTGAGCACCGAGCACCCTGAGTACTGAGCACCCAGCACCCTGAGCACTGAGCACCCAGCACCCTGAGCACTGAGCACCCAGCACCCTGAGTACTGAGCACCGAGCACCCCGAGCACTGAGCACCCAGCACCCTGAGCACTGAGCACCCTTAGTACTGAGCACTGAGCACCCTGAGTACTGAGCACTGAGCACCCTGAGCACTGAGCACCCAGCACCCTGAGTACTGAGCACCCCAGCACCCTGAGCACTGAGCACCCAGCACCCGGAGCACTGAGGACCCAGCACTCTGAGCACTGAGCACCGAGCACCCTGAGAACTGAGCACCCAGCACCCCTGAGTACTGAGCACCCAGCACACTGAGTACTGAGCACCGAGCACACTGAGTACTGAGCACCCAGCACCCTGAGCACTGATCACCCAGCACCCTGAGTACTGAGCACCGAGTACCCTGAGTACTGTGCACCCAGCACCCCGAGCACTGAGCACCCAGCACCCTGAGTACTGAGCACTGAGCACCCAGCACCCTGAGCACTGAGCACCGAGCACCTGAGCACTGAGCACCCAGCACCTCCTGAGGACTGAGCACCCAGCACCCCGAGCACTGAGCACCCAGCACCCTGAGCACCGAGCACCCTGAGTACTGAGCACTGAGCACCCTGAGTACTGAGCACTGAGCACCCTGAGTACTGAGCACACCCAGCACCCTGAGTACTGAGCACCCCAGCACCCCCGAGCACTGAGTACCCAGCACCCTGAGCACTGAGCACCCAGCACCCTGAGCACTGAGCACCCAGCACCCTGAGCACTGAGCACCCAGCACCCTGAGCACTGAGCACCCAGCACCCTGAGTACTGAGCACTGAGCACCCAGCACCCCGAGCACTGAGCACCCCAGCACCCTGAGTACTGAGCACTGAGCACCCAGCACCCTGAGCACTGAGCACCCCAGCACTCTGAGCATTGAGCACCCAGCACCGCGAGTACTGATCACCCAGCACCCTGAGTACTGAGCACCCCAGCACCCCGGAGTACTGAGCACCCAGCACCCGAGTACTGAGCACCCAGCACCCTGAGCACTGAGCACCCCAGTACCCCCGAGCACTGCGGCACCCCCGCACCCTGAGTACTGAGCCACCCAGCACCCTGAGCACTGAGCACCCAGCACCCTGAGCACTGAGCACCCAGCACCCGGAGCACTGAGCACCCAGCACCCTGAGTACTGAGCACTGAGCACCCCAGCACCCCGAGCACTGAGCACCCAGCACCCTGAGTACTTAGCAGTGAGCACCCAGCACCCTGAGCAGTGAGCACCCAGCACCCTGAGTACTGAGCACTGAGCACCCAGCACCCCGAGCACTGAGCACCCAGAACCCTGAGCACTGAGCACCCAGGCACCCGAGTACTGAGCACCCAGCACCCTGAGTACTGAGCACCCAGCTCCCTGAGTACTGAGCACCCAGCACCCCCGAGTACTGAGCACCCCAGCACCCTGAGTACTGAGCACCCAGCACAGTGAGCACTGAGCACCCAGCACCCCGAGCACTGAGGAACCAGCACCATGAGCACTGAGCACCCAGCACCCTGAGTACTGAGCACCCCAGCACCCTGAGTACTGAGCACCCCAGCACCCTGAGTACTGAGCACCGAGTACCCCTGAGTACTGAGCACCCAGCACCCCGAGCACTGAGCACCCAGCACCCTGAGTACTGAGCAATGAGCACCTAGCACCCGAGCACTGAGCACCCAGCACCCTGTGTACTGAGCACTGAGTACCCAGTACCCCCGAGCACTGAGACCCAGCACCCTGAGCACTGAGCACCCAGCACCCTGAGTACTGAGCACCCCAGCACCCCGAGCACTGAGACCCAGCACCCTGAGCACTGAGCACCCCAACACCCCTGAGTACTGAGCACCCCAGCACCCCGAGCACTGTGCATCCAGCACCCTGAGCACTGAGCACCGAGCACCCCTGAGTACTGAGCACCCCAGCACCCTGAGCACTGAGCACCCCAGCACCCTGAGCACTGAGCACCCAGCACCCTGAGAACTGAGCACCCAGCACCCTGAGTACTAAGCACCCGAGCACCCTGAGCACTGAGCACCCAGCACCCTGAGCACTGAGCACCCCAGCCACCCTGAGTACTGAGCACCCAGCACCCCCGAACACTGAGCACACAGCACCCGGAGAACTGAGCACCCAGCACACTGAGCACTGAGCACCGAGCACCCTGAGCACTGAGCACCCCATCACCCTGAGGACTGAGCACCCAGCACCCCGAGCACTGAGCACCCAGCAATCTGAGCACTGAGCACCCTGAGTACTGAGCACTGAGCACCCTGAGTACTGAGCACTGAGCACGCCCGAGTACTGAGCACGCCAGCACCCTGAGCACTGAGCACCCAGCACGTGAGCACTGAGCACCCAGTACCCCGAGCACTGCACACCCCAGCACCCTGAGTACTGAGCACCTAGCACCCTGAGCACTGAGCACCCAGCACCCTGAGCACAGAGCACCCAGCACCCTGAGCACTGAGCACACAGCACCCTGAGCACTGAGCACCCCAGCACCCCCGAGCAGTGAGCACCCAGCACCCTGAGCCCTGAGCACCCTGAGTACTGAGCACTCTCAGCACCCTGAGTACTGAGCACTGAGCACCCTAAGTACTCGAGCACCCAGCACCCTGAGTACTGAGCACCCAGCACCCTGAGTACTGAGCACCCCAGCACCCTGAGCAATGAGCACCCTGAGTACTGAGCACCCAGCACCCTGAGCACTGAGCACCCGAGCACCCCGAGCACTGAGCACCCAGCACCCGGAGTACTGAGCACCCAGCACCCCTGAGTACTAAGCACCAAGCACCCTGAGTACTGAGCACCCAGTACCCCTGAGCACTGAACAAACAGCACCCTTAGTACTCGAGCACCCCGAGCACTGAGCACCCAGCATACTGAGTACTGAGCACACAGCACCCTGAGTACTGAGCACCCAGCACCCTGAGCACTGAGCACCCAGCACCCCCCGAGCACTGAGCACCCAGCACCCTGAGCACTGAGCACCCTGAGTAATGAGCACTGAGCACCCTGAGTACTGAGCACTGAGCACCCTGAGTATTGAGCACCCAGCACCCTGAATACTGAGCACCCAGCACACTGAGCACTGAGCACCGAGCACCCCCGAGCAGTGAGCACC
>NW_024543786.1:0-27923 GCF_018167655.1 Microtus oregoni | reverse complement strand
ACCCTGAGCACTGAACACACAGCACCCTGAGTACTGAGCAACTCGAGCACTGAGCACCCAGCACCCTGAGTACTGACCACCGAGCACCCCGAGCTCTGAGCAACCAGCACCCCAAGTACTGAGCACCCAGCACCCCGAGCACTGAGCACCCAGCACCCTGAGTACTGAGCACCCAGCACCCTGAGTACTGAGCACCCAGCACCCTGAGCACTGAGCACCCAGCACCCTGAGCACTGAGCAACCAGCACCCTGAGCACTGAGCACCCAGCACCCTGATTACTGAGCACTGAGCACCCAGCACCCCGAGCACTGAGCACCTAGCACCCTGAGTACTAAGCACTCTGCACCCTGAGTACTGAGCACCCAGCACTCTGAGTACTGAGCACCCAGCGTTCTGAGCACCGAGCACCCCGAGCACTCAGCACCCAGCACCCTGAGTACTGAGCACCCAGCACCCCGAGCACTGAGCACCCAGCACCCTGAATACTGAGCACCGAGCACCCTGAATACTGAGCACCCAGCACCCTGAGTACTGAGCACCCAGCGTACTGAGCACCGAGCACCCAGCACCCTGAGTACTGAGCACCAAGCACCCTGAGCACTGAGCACCCAGCACCCTGAGTACTGAGCACTGAGCACCCCGAGTACTGAGCACCCAGCACCCTGAGCACTGAGCACCCAGCACCCTGAGCACTGAGCACCCAGCACCCTGAGCACTGAGCACCCAGCACCCTGAGCACTGAGCACCCAGCACCCTGAGTACTGAGCACCCAACGTACTGAGCACCGAGCACCTTGAGCACTGAGCACCCAGCACCCTGAGTACTGAGCACCCAGCACCCTGAGCAATGAGCACCCTGAGTACTGAGCACCCAGCACCCTGAGTACTAAGCACCAAGCACCCTGAGTACTGAGCACCCAGCACCCTGAGCACTGAACACACAGCACCCTGAGTACTGAGCACCTCGAGAACTGAGCAACCAGCACCCTGAGTACTGAGCACCGAGCACCCCAAGCACTGAGCTCCCAGCACCGCGAGCACTGAGCACCCAGAACCCCGAGCACTGAGCACCCAGCACCCTGAGTACTGAGCACCCAGCACCCTGAGCACTGAGTACCCAGCACCCTGAGCACTGAGCACCCAGCACCCTGAGCACTGAGCACACAGCACCCTGAGCACTGAGCACACAGCACCCTGAGTACTGACCACTGAGCACCCAGCACCTTGAGTACGGAGCACTGAGCACCCAGCACCCCAATCACTGAGCACAGAGCACCCTGATTACTGAGCACTGAACACCCAGCACCCCGAGCACTGAGCACCCAGCACCCTGAGTACTAAGCACCGAGCACCCTGAGTACTGAGCACCCAGCACCCTGAGCACTGAACACACAGCACCCTGAGTACTGAGCACTTCGAGCACTGAGCACCCAGCACCCTGAGTACTGAGCACCGAGCACCCCGAGCACTGAGCACCCAGCACCCCGAGCACTGAGCACCCAGCACCCCGATCACTGAGCACCCAGCACCCTGAGTACTGAGCACCCAGCACCATGAGTACTGAGCACCCAGCACCCTGAGAACTGAGCACCCAACACCCTGAGCACTGAGCACCCAGCACCCTGAGCACTGAGCACCCAGCACCCTGAGTACTGAGCACTGAGCACCCAGCACCCCGAGCACTGAGCACCTAGCACCCTGAGTACTAAGCACCCAGCACCCTGAGTACTGAGCACCCAGCACCCTGAGTACTGAGCACCCAGCACCCCGAGCACTGAGCACCGAGCACCCCGAGCATTGAGCACCCAGCACCCCGAGCAATGAGCACCCAGCACCCTGAGTACTGAGCACCCAGCACACTGAGTACTGAGCACCCAGCATACTGAGCAACGAGCACCCAGAACCCTTAGTACTGAGCACCCAGGACCCTGAGCACTGAGCACCCAGCACCCTGAGTACTGAGCACTGAGCACCCCGAGTACTGAGCACCCAGCACCTCGAGCACCGAGCACCCAGCACCCCGAGCACTGAGCACCCAGCACCCTGAGCACTGAGCACCCAGCACCCTGAGCACTGAGCACCCAGCACCCTGAGCACTGAGCACCCCGCACCCTGAGCACTGAGCACCCAGCACCCTGAGTACAGAGCACCCAACGTACTGAGCACCGAGCACCCTGAGCACTGAGCACCCAGCACCCTGAGTATTGAGCACGCAGCACCCTGAGCAATGAGCACCCTGAGTACTGAGCACCTAGTACCCTGAGCACTGAACACACAGCACACTGAGTACTGAGCACCTCGAGAACTGAGCACCCAGCAACCTGAGTACTGAGCACCGAGCACCCCAAGCACTGAGCACCCAACACCGCGAGCACAGAGCACCCAGCACCCCGAGCACTGAGCACCCAGCACCCTGAGTACTGAGCACCCAGCACCCTGAGTACTGAGCACCCAGCACACTGAGCACTGAGTACCCAGCACCCTGAGCACTGAGCACCCAGCACCCTGAGCACTGAGCACACAGCACCCTGAGCACTGAGCACACAGCACCCTGAGTACTGAGCACTGAGCACCCAGCACCCCGAGCACTGAGCACCCAGCACCCCGAGTACTGAGCACCCACCACCCTGAGTACTGAGCACCCAGCACCCTGAGCATTGAGCACCGAGCACCCCGAGCACTGAGCACCCAGCACCCTGAGTACTGAGCACCCAGCAACCTGAGCACTGAGCACCCAGCACCCTGAGCACTGAGCACCCAGCACACTGAGCACTGAACACCCAGCACCCTGAGTAGTGAGCACCCAACGTACTGAGCACCGAGCACCCCGAGCACTGAGCACCCAGCACCCTGAGTACTGAGCACCCAACGTACTGAGCACCGAGCACCCTGAGCACTGAGCACCCAGCACCCTGAGTACTGAGCACCCAGCACCCTGAGCAATGAGCACCCTGAGTACTGAGCACCCAGCACCCTGAGTACTAAGCACCAAGCACCCTGAGTACTGAGCACCCAGCACCCTGAGCACTGAACACACAGCACCCTGAGTACTGAGCACCTCGAGAACTGAGCAACCAGCACCCTGAGTACTGAGCACCGAGCACCCCACGCACTGAGCACCCAGCACCGCGAGCACTGAGCACCCAGAACCCCGAGCACTGAGCACCCAGCACCCTGAGTACTGAGCACAAAGCACCCAGCACCCCGAGCACTGAGCACCCAGCACCCTGAGCAATGAGCACCTAGCACCCTGAGTACTAAGCACCCAGCACCCTGAGTACTGAGCACTGAGCACCCAGCACCCCGAGCACTGAGCACCTAGCACCCTGAGTACTAAGCACCCAGCACCCTGAGTACTGAGCACCCAGCACCCTGAGTACTGAGCACCCAGCACCCCGAGCACTGAGCACCGAGCACCCCGAGCATTGAGCACCCAGCACCCCGAGCAATGAGCACCCAGCACCCTGAGTACTGAGCACCCAGCACACTGAGTACTGAGCACCCAGCATACTGAGCAACGAGCACCCAGAACCCTTAGTACTGAGCACCCAGGACCCTGAGCACTGAGCACCCAGCATCCTGAGTACTGAGCACTGAGCACCCCGAGTACTGAGCACCCAGCACCCCGAGCACCGAGCACCCAGCACCCCGAGCACTGAGCACCCAGCACCCTGAGCACTGAGCACCCACCACCCTGAGCACTGAGCACCCAGCACCCTGAGCACTGAGCACCCCGCACCCTGAGCACTGAGCACCCAGCACCCTGAGTACAGAGCACCCAACGTACTGAGCACCGAGCACCCTGAGCACTGAGCACCCAGCACCCTGAGTATTGAGCACCCAGCACCCTGAGCAATGAGCACCCTGAGTACTGAGCACCTAGTACCCTGAGCACTGAACACACAGCACACTGAGTACTGAGCACCTCGAGAACTGAGCACCCAGCAACCTGAGTACTGAGCACCGAGCACCCCAAGCACTGAGCAACCAACACCGCGAGCACAGAGCACCCAGCACCCCGAGCACTGAGCACCCAGCACCCTGAGTACTGAGCACCCAGCACCCTGAGTACTGAGCACCCAGCACACTGAGCACTGAGTACCCAGCACCCTGAGCACTGAGCACCCAGCACCCTGAGCACTGAGCACACAGCACCCTGAGCACTGAGCACACAGCACCCTGAGTACTGAGCACTGAGCACCCAGCACCCCGAGCACTGAGCACCCAGCACCCTGAGTACTGAGCACTGAGCACCCAGCACACCGAGCACTGAGCACCCAGCACCCTGAGCACTGAGCACCCAACACCCGAGTACTGAGCACCCAGCACCCTGAGTACTGAGCACCCAACACCCTGAGTACTGAGCACCCAGCACCCCGAGTACTAAGCACCCACCACCCTGAGTACTGAGCACCCAGCACCCTGAGCACTGAGCACCGAGCACCCCGAGCACTGAGCACCCAGCACCCTGAGTACTGAGCACCCAGCACCCTGAGCACCGAGCACCCAGCACCCTGAGCACTGAGCACCCAGCACACTGAGCACTGAACACCCAGCACCCTGAGTAGTGAGCACCCAACGTACTGAGCACCGAGCACCCCGAGCACTGAGCACCCAGCACCCTGAGTACTGAGCACCCAACGTACTGAGCACCGAGCACCCTGAGCACTGAGCACCCAGCACCCTGAGTACTGAGCACCCAGCACCCTGAGCAATGAGCACCCTGAGTACTGAGCACCCAGCACCCTGAGTACTAAGCACCAAGCACCCTGAGTACTGAGCACCCAGCACCCTGAGCACTGAACACACAGCACCCTGAGTACTGAGCACCTCGAGAACTGAGCAACCAGCACCCTGAGTACTGAGCACCGAGCACCCCAAGCACTGAGCACCCAGCACCGCGAGCACTGAGCACCCAGAACCCCGAGCACTGAGCACCCAGCACCCTGAGCACTGAGTACCCAGCACCCTGAGCACTGAGCACCCAGCACCCTGAGCACTGAGTACCCAGCACCCTGAGCACTGAGCACCCAGCACCCTGAGCACTGAGTACCCAGCACCCTGAGTACTGAGCACCCAGCACCCTGAGCACTGAGTACCCAGCACCCTGAGCACTGAGCACCCAGCACCCTGAGCACTGAGTACCCAGCACCCTGAGTACTGAGCACCCAGCACCCTGAGCACTGAGTACCCAGCACCCTGAGCACTGAGCACACAGCACCCTGAGCACTGAGCACACAGCACCCTGAGTACTGACCACTGAGCACCCAGCACCTTGAGTACGGAGCACTGAGCACCCAGCACCCCAATCACTGAGCACAGAGCACCCTGATTACTGAGCACTGAGCACCCAGCACCCCGAGCACTGAGCACCCAGCACCCTGAGTACTAAGCACCGAGCACCCTGAGTACTGAGCACCCAGCACCCTGAGCACTGAACACACAGCACCCTGAGTACTGAGCACTTCGAGCACTGAGCACCCAGCACCCTGAGTACTGAGCACCGAGCACCCCGAGCACTGAGCACCCAGCACCCCGAGCACTGAGCACCCAGCACCCCGATCACTGAGCACCCAGCACCCTGAGTACTGAGCACCCAGCACCCTGAGCACTGAGCACCCAGCACCCTGAGTACTGAGCACCCAGCACCCTGAGCACTGAGTACCCAGCACCCTGAGCACTGAGCACCCAGCACCCTGAGCACTGAGTACCCAGCACCCTGAGTACTGAGCACCCAGCACCCTGAGCACTGAGTACCCAGCACCCTGAGCACTGAGCACACAGCACCCTGAGCACTGAGCACACAGCACCCTGAGTACTGACCACTGAGCACCCAGCACCTTGAGTACGGAGCACTGAGCACCCAGCACCCCAATCACTGATCACAGAGCACCCTGATTACTGAGCACTGAGCACCCAGCACCCCGAGCACTGAGCACCCAGCACCCTGAGTACTAAGCACCGAGCACCCTGAGTACTGAGCACCCAGCACCCTGAGCACTGAACACACAGCACCCTGAGTACTGAGCACTTCGAGCACTGAGCACCCAGCACCCTGAGTACTGAGCACCGAGCACCCCGAGCACTGAGCACCCAGCACCCCGAGCACTGAGCACCCAGCACCCCGATCACTGAGCACCCAGCACCCTGAGTACTGAGCACCCAGCACCATGAGTACTGAGCACCCAGCACCCTGAGAACTGAGCACCCAACACCCTGAGCACTGAGCACCCAGCACCCTGAGCACTGAGCACCCAGCACCCTGAGTACTGAGCACTGAGCACCCAGCACCCCGAGCACTGAGCACCTAGCACCCTGAGTACTAAGCACCCAGCACCCAGTGTACTGAGCACCCAGCACCCTGAGTACTGAGCACCCAGCGTACTGAGCACCGAGCACCCCGAGCACTGAGCACCCAGCAGCCTGAGTACTGAGCACCCAGCACCCCGAGCACTGAGCACCGAGCACCATGAGCACTGAGCACCCAGCACCCCGAGCAATGAGCACCCAGCACCCCGAGCACTGAGCACCCAGCACCCTGAGTACTGAGCACCGAGCACCCTGAGTACTGAGCACCCAGCACACTGAGTACTGAGCACCCAGCATACTGAGCAACGAGCACCCAGAACCCATAGTACTGAGCACCCAGGACCCTGAGCACTGAGCACCCAGCACCCTGAGTACTGAGCACTGAGCACCCCGAGTACTGAGCACCCAGCACCCCGAGCACCGAGCACCCAGCACCCCGAGCACTGAGCACCCAGCACCCTGAGCACTGAGCACCCAGCACCCTGAGCACTGAGCACCCCGCACCCTGAGCACTGAGCACCCAGCACCCTGAGTACAGAGCACCCAACGTACTGAGCACCGAGCACCCTGAGCACTGAGCACCCAGCACCCTGAGTACTGAGCACCCAGCACCCTGAGCAATGAGCACCCTGAGTACTGAGCACCTAGTACCCTGAGCACTGAACACACAGCACACTGAGTACTGAGCACCTCGAGAACTGAGCACCCAGCAACCTGAGTACTGAGCACCGAGCACCCCAAGCACTGAGCACCCAACACCGCGAGCACAGAGCACCCAGCACCCCGAGCACTGAGCACCCAGCACCCTGAGTACTGAGCACCCAGCACCCTGAGTACTGAGCACCCAGCACCCTGAGCACTGAGTACCCAGCACCCTGAGCACTGAGCACCCAGCACCCTGAGCACTGAGCACACAGCACCCTGAGCACTGAGCACACAGTACCCGAGTACTGAGCACCCAGCACCCTGAGTACTGAGCACCCAACACCCTGAGTACTGAGCACCCAGCACCCCGAGTACTGAGCACCCACCACCCTGAGTACTGAGCACCCAGCACCCTGAGCACTGAGCACCCAGCACCCTGAGTACTGAGCATTGAGCACCCAGCACACCGAGCACTGAGCACCCAGCACCCTGAGGACTGAGCACCCAGCACCCGAGTACTGAGCACCCAGCACCCTGAGTACTGAGCACCCAACAGCCTGAGTACTGAGCACCCAGCACCCCGAGTACTGAGCACCCACCACCCTGAGTACTGAGCACCCAGCACCCTGAGCACTGAGCACCGAGCACCCCGAGCACTGAGCACCCAGCACCCTGAGTACTGAGCACCCAGCACCCTGAGCACTGAGCACCCAGCACCCTGAGCACTGAGCACCCAGCACACTGAGCACTGAACACCCAGCACCCTGAGTAGTGAGCACCCAACGTACTGAGCACCGAGCACCCCGAGCACTGAGCACCCAGCACCCTGAGTACTGAGCACCGATCACCCCGAGCACTGAGCAGCCAGCACCCTGAGTACTGAGCTCCGAGCACCCCGAGCACTGAGCGCCCAGCGCCCCATGCACTGAGCACCCAGCACCCTGAGCACTGAGCACCCAGCTCCCTGAGTACTGAGAACCCAGCTCCCTGAGTACTGAACACCCAGCACACTGAGCACTGAGCACTGAGCACCCTGAGCACTGAGTACTGAGCACTGAGCACCCTGAGCACTGAGCACCCAGCACCCCGAGTACTGAGCACCCAGCACCCCGAGCACTGAGCACCCAGCGCCCCGAGCACTGAGCACCCAGCACCCCGAGCACTGAGCACTGAGCACCCTGAGCACTGAGCACCCAGCACCCCGAGTACTGAGCACTGAGCACCCTGAGTACTGAGCACCCAGCACCCCGAGCATTGAGCACCCAGCACCCCGAGCAATGAGCACCCAGCACCCTGAGTACTGAGCACCCAGCACACTGAGTACTGAGCACCCAGCATACTGAGCAACGAGCACCCAGAACCCTTAGTACTGAGCACCCAGGACCCTGAGCACTGAGCACCCAGCACCCTGAGTACTGAGCACTGAGCACCCCGAGTACTGAGCACCCAGCACCCCGAGCACCGAGCACCCAGCACCCCGAGCACTGAGCACCCAGCACCCTGAGCACTGAGCACCCAGCACCCTGAGCACTGAGCACCCAGCACCCTGAACACTGAGCACCCCGCACCCTGAGCACTGAGCACCCAGCACCCTGAGTACAGAGCACCCAACGTACTGAGCACCGAGCACCCTGAGCACTGAGCACCCAGCACCCTAAGTATTGAGCACCCAGCACCCTGAGCAATGAGCACCCTGAGTACTGAGCACCTAGTACCCTGAGCACTGAACACACAGCACACTGAGTACTGAGAACCTCGAGAACTGAGCACCCAGCAACCTGAGTACTGAGCACCGAGCACCCCAAGCACTGAGCACCCAACACCGCGAGCACAGAGCACCCAGCACCCCGAGCACTGAGCACCCAGCACCCTGAGTACTGAGCACCCAGCACCCTGAGTACTGAGCACCCAGCACACTGAGCACTGAGTACCCAGCACCCTGAGCACTGAGCACCCAGCACCCTGAGCACTGAGCACACAGCACCCTGAGCACTGAGCACACAGCACCCTGAGTACTGAGCACTGAGCACCCAGCACCCCGAGCACTGAGCACCCAGCACCCTGAGTACTGAGCACTGAGCACCCAGCACACCGAGCACTGAGCACCCAGCACCCTGAGCACTGAGCACCCAACACCCGAGTACTGAGCACCCAGCACCCTGAGTACTGAGCACCCAACACCCTGAGTACTGAGCACCCAGCACCCCGAGTACTGAGCACCCACCACCCTGAGTACTGAGCACCCAGCACCCTGAGCACTGAGCACCGAGCACCCCGAGCACTGAGCACCCAGCACCCTGAGTACTGAGCACCCAGCACCCTGAGCACTGAGCACCCAGCACCCTGAGCACTGAGCACCCAGCACACTGAGCACTGAACACCCAGCACCCTGAGTAGTGAGCACCCAACGTACTGAGCACCGAGCACCCCGAGCACTGAGCACCCAGCACCCTGAGTACTGAGCACCCAACGTACTGAGCACCGAGCACCCTGAGCACTGAGCACCCAGCACCCTGAGTACTGAGCACCCAGCACCCTGAGCAATGAGCACCCTGAGTACTGAGCACCCAGCACCCTGAGTACTAAGCACCAAGCACCCTGAGTACTGAGCACCCAGCACCCTGAGCACTGAACACACAGCACCCTGAGTACTGAGCACCTCGAGAACTGAGCAACCAGCACCCTGAGTACTGAGCACCGAGCACCCCAAGCACTGAGCACCCAGCACCGCGAGCACTGAGCACCCAGAACCCCGAGCACTGAGCACGCAGCACCCTGAGCACTGAGTACCCAGCACCCTGAGCACTGAGCACCCAGCACCCTGAGCACTGAGTACCCAGCACCCTGAGCACTGAGCACCCAGCACCCTGAGCACTGAGTACCCAGCACCCTGAGTACTGAGCACCCAGCACCCTGAGCACTGAGTACCCAGCACCCTGAGCACTGAGCACCCAGCACCCTGAGCACTGAGTACCCAGCACCCTGAGCACTGAGCACCCAGCACCCTGAGCACTGAGTACCCAGCACCCTGAGTACTGAGCACCCAGCACCCTGAGCACTGAGTACCCAGCACCCTGAGTACTGAGCACCCAGCACCCTGAGCACTGAGTACCCAGCACCCTGAGCACTGAGCACACAGCACCCTGAGCACTGAGCACACAGCACCCTGAGTACTGACCACTGAGCACCCAGCACCTTGAGTACGGAGCACTGAGCACCCAGCACCCCAATCACTGAGCACAGAGCACCCTGATTACTGAGCACTGAGCACCCAGCACCCCGAGCACTGAGCACCCAGCACCCTGAGTACTAAGCACCGAGCACCCTGAGTACTGAGCACCCAGCACCCTGAGCACTGAACACACAGCACCCTGAGTACTGAGCACTTCGAGCACTGAGCACCCAGCACCCTGAGTACTGAGCACCGAGCACCCCGAGCACTGAGCACCCAGCACCCCGAGCACTGAGCACCCAGCACCCCGATCACTGAGCACCCAGCACCCTGAGTACTGAGCACCCAGCACCCTGAGCACTGAGCACCCAGCACCCTGAGTACTGAGCACCCAGCACCCTGAGCACTGAGTACCCAGCACCCTGAGCACTGAGCACCCAGCACCCTGAGCACTGAGTACCCAGCACCCTGAGTACTGAGCACCCAGCACCCTGAGCACTGAGTACCCAGCACCCTGAGCACTGAGCACACAGCACCCTGAGCACTGAGCACACAGCACCCTGAGTACTGACCACTGAGCACCCAGCACCTTGAGTACGGAGCACTGAGCACCCAGCACCCCAATCACTGAGCACAGAGCACCCTGATTACTGAGCACTGAGCACCCAGCACCCCGAGCACTGAGCACCCAGCACCCTGAGTACTAAGCACCGAGCACCCTGAGTACTGAGCACCCAGCACCCTGAGCACTGAACACACAGCACCCTGAGTACTGAGCACTTCGAGCACTGAGCACCCAGCACCCTGAGTACTGAGCACCGAGCACCCCGAGCACTGAGCACCCAGCACCCCGAGCACTGAGCACCCAGCACCCCGATCACTGAGCACCCAGCACCCTGAGTACTGAGCACCCAGCACCATGAGTACTGAGCACCCAGCACCCTGAGAACTGAGCACCCAACACCCTGAGCACTGAGCACCCAGCACCCTGAGCACTGAGCACCCAGCACCCTGAGTACTGAGCACTGAGCACCCAGCACCCCGAGCACTGAGCACCTAGCACCCTGAGTACTAAGCACCCAGCACCCAGTGTTCTGAGCACCCAGTACCCTGAGTACTGAGCACCCAGCGTACTGAGCACCGAGCACCCCGAGCACTGAGCACCCAGCACCCTGAGTACTGAGCACCTAGCACCCCGAGCACTGAGCACCGAGCACCACGAGCACTGAGCACCCAGCACCCCGAGCAATGAGCACCCAGCACCCCGAGCACTGAGCACCCAGCACCCTGAGTACTGAGCACCGAGCACCCTGAGTACTGAGCACCCAGCACACTGAGTACTGAGCACCCAGCATACTGAGCAACGAGCACCCAGAACCCATAGTACTGAGCACCCAGGACCCTGAGCAAAGAGCACCCAGCACCCTGAGTACTGAGCACTGAGCACCCCGAGTACTGAGCACCCAGCACCCCGAGCACCGAGCACCCAGCACCCCGAGCACTGAGCACCCAGCACCCTGAGCACTGAGCACCCAGCACCCTGAGCACTGAGCACCCAGCACCCTGAGCACTGAGCACCCCGCACCCTGAGCACTGAGCACCCAGCACCCTGAGTACAGAGCACCCAACGTACTGAGCACCGAGCACCCTGAGCACTGAGCACCCAGCACCCTGAGTACTGAGCACCCAGCACCCTGAGCAATGAGCACCCTGAGTACTGAGCACCTAGTACCCTGAGCACTGAACACACAGCACACTGAGTACTGAGCACCTCGAGAACTGAGCACCCAGCAACCTGAGTACTGAGCACCGAGCACCCCAAGCACTGAGCACCCAACACCGCGAGCACAGAGCACCCAGCACCCCGAGCACTGAGCACCCAGCACCCTGAGTACTGAGCACCCAGCACCCTGAGTACTGAGCACCCAGCACCCTGAGCACTGAGTACCCAGCACCCTGAGCACTGAGCACCCAGCACCCTGAGCACTGAGCACACAGCACCCTGAGCACTGAGCACACAGTACCCGAGTACTGAGCACCCAGCACCCTGAGTACTGAGCACCCAACACCCTGAGTACTGAGCACCCAGCACCCCGAGTACTGAGCACCCTCCACCCTGAGTACTGAGCACCCAGCACCCTGAGCACTGAGCACCCAGCACCCTGAGTACTGAGCACTGAGCACCCAGCACACCGAGCACTGAGCACCCAGCACCCTGAGCACTGAGCATCCAGCACCCGAGTACTGAGCACCCAGCACCCTGAGTACTGAGCACCAAACACCCTGAGTACTGAGCACCCAGCACCCCGAGTACTGAGCACCCACCACCCTGAGTACTGAGCACCCAGCACCCTGAGCACTGAGCACCGAGCACCCCGAGCACTGAGCACCCAGCACCCTGAGTACTGAGCACCCAGCACCCTGAGCACTGAGCACCCAGCACCCTGAGCACTGAGCACCCAGCACACTGAGCACTGAACACGGAGCACCCTGAGTAGTGAGCACCCAACGTACTGAGCACCGAGCACCCCGAGCACTGAGCACCCAGCACCCTGAGTACTGAGCACCGATCACCCCGAGCACTGAGCAGCCAGCACCCTGAGTACTGAGCTCCGAGCACCCCGAGCACTGAGCGCCCAGCGCCTTATGCACTGAGCACCCAGCACCCTGAGCACTGAGCACCCAGCTCCCTGAGTACTGAGCACCCAGCACCCTGAGTACTGAACACCCAGCACACTGAGCACTGAGCACTGAGCACCCTGAGCACTGAGTACTGAGCACTGAGCACCCTGAGCACTGAGCACCCAGCACCCCGAGTACTGAGCACCCAGCACCCCGAGCACTGAGCACCCAGCGCCCCGAGCACTGAGCACCCAGCACCCCGAGCACTGAGCACTGAGCACCCTGAGCACTGAGCACCCAGCACCCCGAGTACTGAGCACTGAGCACCCTGAGTACTGAGCACCAAGCACCCCGAGTACTGAGCACTGAGCACCCTGAGTACTGAGCACCCAGCACCCTGAGCACTGAGCACCCAGCACCCCGAGCACTGAGCACCCAGCACCCTGAGTACTAAGCACCGAGCACCCTGAGTACTGAGCACCCAGCACCCTGAGCACTGTACACACAGCACCCTGAGTACTCAGCACCTCGAGCACTGAGCACCCAGCACCCTGAGCACTGAGCACCGAGCACCCCGAGCACTGAGCACCCTGCACCCGGAGTACTGAGCACACAGCACCCTGAGTAATAAGCACCGAGCACCCTGAGTACTGAGCACCCAGTACCCTGAGCACTGAACACACAGCACCCTGAGTACTGAGAACCCCGAGCACTGAGCACCCAGCACCCTGAGCACTGAGGACCCAGCACCCTGAGTACTGTGCACCCAGCATCCCGAGCACTGAGCACCCAGCACCCTGAGTACTGAGCACCGAGCACCCTGAGTACTGAGCAGCCAGCACCCTGAGTACTGAGCACCCAGCGTACTGAGAACCGAGCACCCAGCACCCTGAGTACTGAGCACCCAGCACCCTGAGCACTGAACACACAGCACCCTGAGTACTGAGCACCTCGAAAACTGAGCACCCAGCACCCTGAGTACTGAGCACCGAGCACCCCGAGCACTGAGCACCCAGCAATGCTAGCACTGAGCACCCAGCACCCAGAGCACTGAGCACCCAGCACCCTGAGTACTGAGCACCCAGCACCCTGAGTACTGAGCACCCAGCACCCTGAGCACTGAGTACCCAGCCCCCTGAGCACTGAGCACCCAGCACCCTGAGCACTGAGCACACAGCACCCTGAGCACTGAGCGCACAGCACACTGAGTACTGAGCACTGAGCACCCAGCACCCCGATCACTGAGCACCCAGCACCCTGAGTACTGAGCACTGTGCACCCAGCACACCGAGCACTGAGCACCCAGCACCCTGAGCACTGAGCACCCAGCACCCGAGTACTGAGCACCCAGCACACTGAGTACTGAGCACCCAGCACCCCGAGTACTGAGCACCCAGCATCCTGAGTACTGAGCACCCAGCACCCTGAGCACTGAGCACCCAGCACCCCGAGCACTGAGCACCCAGCACCCTGAGCACTGAGCACCCAGCACCCTGAGCACTGAGCACACAGCACCCTGAGCACTGAGCACCCAGCACCCTGAGCACTGAGCACAAAGCACCCTGAGTAGTGAGCACCCAACGTACTGAGCACCGAGCACCCCAAGCACTGAGCACCCAACGCCCTGAGTACTGAGCACCGATCTCCCCGAGCACTGAGCACCCAGCACCCTGAGTACTGAGCTCCGAGCACCCCGAGTACTGAGCACCCAGCGCCCCGAGCACTGAGCACCCAGCACCCTGAGCACTGAGCACCCAGCACCCCGAGCACTGAGCACCCAGCACCCTGAGTACTGAGCACCCAGCACCCTGAGTACTGAGCACCCAGCACCCTGAGCACTGAGTACCCAGCACCCTGAGCACTGAGCACAAAGCACCCTGAGCACTGAGCACCGAGCACCCCGAGCACTGAGCACCCAGCACCCTGAGCACTGAGCACCCAGCACCCTGAGTACTGAGCACTGAGCACCCAGCACCCCGAGCACTGAGCACCTAGCACCCTGAGTACTAAGCACCCAGCACCCAGTGTACTGAGCACCCAGCACCCTGAGTACTGAGCACCCAGCGTACTGAGCACCGAGCACCCCGAGCACTGAGCACCCAGCACCCTGAGTACTGAGCACCCAGCACCCCGAGCACTGAGCACCGAGCACCACGAGCACTGAGCACCCAGCACCCCGAGCAATGAGCACCCAGCACCCCGAGCACTGAGCACCCAGCACCCTGAGCACTGAGCACCCAGCTCGCTGAGTACTGAGCACCCAGCACCCTGAGTACTGAACACCCAGCACACTGAGCACTGAGCACTGAGCACCCTGAGCACTGAGTACTGAGCATTGAGCACCCTGAGCACTGAGCACCCAGCACCCCGAGTACTGAGCACCCAGCACCCTGAGCACTGAGCACCGAGCACCCCGAGCACTGAGCACCCTGCACCCGGAGTACTGAGCACACAGCACCCTGAGTAATAAGCACCGAGCACCCTGAGTACTGAGCACCCAGTACCCTGAGCACTGAACACACAGCACCCTGAGTACTGAGAACCCCGAGCACTGAGCACCCAGCACCCTGAGCACTGAGGACCCAGCACCCTGAGTACTGTGCACCCAGCATCCCGAGCACTGAGCACCCAGCACCCTGAGTACTGAGCACCGAGCACCCTGAGTACTGAGCAGCCAGCACCCTGAGTACTGAGCACCCAGCGTACTGAGAACCGAGCACCCAGCACCCTGAGTACTGAGCACCCAGCACCCTGAGCACTGAACACACAGCACCCTGAGTACTGAGCACCTCGAAAACTGAGCACCCAGCACCCTGAGTACTGAGCACCGAGCACCCCGAGCACTGAGCACCCAGCAATGCGAGCACTGAGCACCCAGCACCCAGAGCACTGAGCACCCAGCACCCTGAGTACTGAGCACCCAGCACCCTGAGTACTGAGCACCCAGCACCCTGAGCACTGAGTACCCAGCCCCCTGAGCACTGAGCACCCAGCACCCTGAGCACTGAGCACACAGCACCCTGAGCACTGAGCGCACAGCACACTGAGTACTGAGCACTGAGCACCCAGCACCCCGATCACTGAGCACCCAGCACCCTGAGTACTGAGCACTGTGCACCCAGCACACCGAGCACTGAGCACCCAGCACCCTGAGCACTGAGCACCCAGCACCCGAGTACTGAGCACCCAGCACACTGAGTACTGAGCAACCAGCACCCCGAGTACTGAGCACCCAGCATCCTGAGTACTGAGCACCCAGCACCCTGAGCACTGAGCACCCAGCACCCCGAGCACTGAGCACCCAGCACCCTGAGCACTGAGCACCCAGCACCCTGAGCACTGAGCACACAGCACCCTGAGCACTGAGCACCCAGCACCCTGAGCACTGAGCACAAAGCACCCTGAGTAGTGAGCACCCAACGTACTGAGCACCGAGCACCCCAAGCACTGAGCACCCAACACCCTGAGTACTGAGCACCGATCTCCCCGAGCACTGAGCACCCAGCACCCTGAGTACTGAGCTCCGAGCACCCCGAGCACTGAGCACCCAGCGCCCCGAGCACTGAGCACCCAGCACCCTGAGCACTGAGCACCCAGCACCCCGAGCACTGAGCACCCAGCACCCTGAGTACTGAGCACCCAGCACCCTGAGTACTGAGCACCCAGCACCCTGAGCACTGAGTACCCAGCACCCTGAGCACTGAGCACCCAGCACCCTGAGCACTGAGCACCGAGCACCCCGAGCACTGAGCACCCAGCACCCCGAGCACTGAGCACCCAGCACCCCGATCACTGAGCACCCAGCACCCTGAGTACTGAGCACCCAGCACCATGAGTACTGAGCACCCAGCACCCTGACAACTGAGCACCCAACACCCTGAGCACTGAGCACCCAGCACCCTGAGCGCTGAGCACCCAGCACCCTGAGTACTGAGCACTGAGCACCCAGCACCCCGAGCACTGAGCACCTAGCACCCTGAGTACTAAGCACCCAGCACCCAGTGTACTGAGCACCCAGCACCCTGAGTACTGAGCACCCAGCGTACTGAGCACCGAGCACCCCGAGCACTGAGCACCCAGCACCCTGAGTACTGAGCACCCAGCACCCCGAGCACTGAGCACCGAGCACCACGAGCACTGAGCACCCAGCACCCCGAGCAATGAGCACCCAGCACCCCGAGCACTGAGCACCCAGCACCCTGAGCACTGAGCACCCAGCTCGCTGAGTACTGAGCACCCAGCACCCTGAGTACTGAACACCCAGCACACTGAGCACTGAGCACTGAGCACCCTGAGCACTGAGTACTGAGCATTGAGCACCCTGAGCACTGAGCACCCAGCACCCCGAGTACTGAGCACCCAGCACCCCGAGCACTGAGC
Organism: Microtus oregoni; assembly: GCF_018167655.1. NCBI lineage: Eukaryota > Metazoa > Chordata > Mammalia > Rodentia > Cricetidae > Microtus > Microtus oregoni. Next base: position 10,795 of record NW_024543786.1, on the reverse strand, counting down.
ACCCAGCGCCCCGAGCACTGAGCACCCAGCACCCCGAGCACTGAGCACTGAGCACCCTGAGCACTGAGCACCCAGCACCCCGAGTACTGAGCACTGAGCACCCTGAGTACTGAGCACCAAGCACCCCGAGTACTGAGCACTGAGCACCCTGAGTACTGAGCACCCAGCACCCTGAGCACTGAGCACCCAGCACCCCGAGCACTGAGCACCCAGCACCCTGAGTACTAAGCACCGAGCACCCTGAGTACTGAGCACCCAGCACCCTGAGCACTGAACACACAGCACCCTGAGTACTCAGCACCTCGAGCACTGAGCACCCAGCACCCTGAGCACTGAGCACCGAGCACCCCGAGCACTGAGCACCCTGCACCCGGAGTACTGAGCACCCAGCACCCTGAGTAATAAGCACCGAGCACCCTGAGTACTGAGCACCCAGTACCCTGAGCACTGAACACACAGCACCCTGAGTACTGAGAACCCCGAGCACGGAGCACCCAGCACCCTGAGCACTGAGGACCCAGCACCCTGAGTACTGTGCACCCAGCATCCCGAGCACTGAGCACCCAGCACCCTGAGTACTGAGCACCGAGCACCCTGAGTACTGAGCACCCAGCACCCTGAGTACTGAGCACCCAGCGTACTGAGAACCGAGCACCCAGCACCCTGAGTACTGAGCACCCAGCACCCTGAGCACTGAACACACAGCACCCTGAGTACTGAGCACCTCGAAAACTGAGCACCCAGCACCCTGAGTACTGAGCACCGAGCACCCCGAGCACTGAGCACCCAGCACTGCGAGCACTGAGCACCCAGCACCCAGAGCACTGAGCACCCAGCACCCTGAGTACTGAGCACCCAGCACCCTGAGTACTGAGCACCCAGCACCCTGAGCACTGAGTACCCAGCCCCCTGAGCACTGAGCACCCAGCACCCTGAGCACTGAGCACACAGCACCCTGAGCACTGAGCGCACAGCACACTGAGTACTGAGCACTGAGCACCCAGCACCCCGAGCACTGAGCACCCAGCACCCTGAGTACTGAGCACTGAGCACCCAGCACACCGAGCACTGAGCACCCAGCACCCTGAGCACTGAGCACCCAGCACCCTGAGCACAGAGCACACAGCACCCTGAGCACTGAGCACAAAGCACCCTGAGTAGTGAGCACCCAACGTACTGAGCACCGAGCACCCCAAGCACTGAGCACCCAACACCCTGAGTACTGAGCACCGATCTCCCCGAGCACTGAGCACCCAGCACCCTGAGTACTGTGCTCCGAGCACCCCGAGCACTGAGCACCCAGCGCCCCGAGCACTGAGCACAAAGCACCCTGAGCACTGAGCACCCAGCACCCCGAACACTGAGCACCCAGCACCCTGAGTACTGAGCACCCAGCACCCTGAGTACTGAGCACCCAGCACCCTGAGCACTGAGTACCCAGCACCCTGAGCACTGAGCACCCAGCACCCTGAGCACTGAGCACACAGCACCCTGAGCACTGAGCACCCAGCACTCTGAGTACTGAGCACCCAGAACCCCGAGCACTGAGCACCCAGCACCCTGAGTACTGAGCACTGAGCACCCAGCACCCCGAGCAATGAGCACCCAGCCCCCTGAGCACTGAGCACCCAGCACCCTGAGCACTGAGCACCCAGCACCCTGAGTAGTGAGCACCCAACGTACTGAGCACCGAGCACCCGGGGCACTGAGCACCCAGCACCCTGTGTACTGAGCACCCTGAGTACTGAGCAAAGATCACCCTGAGCACTGAGCTCCCAGCACCCTGAGTACTGAGCACCCAGCACCCTGAGCACTGAGCATCCAGCACCCTGAGCACTGAGCACCCAGCACCCTGAGTACTGAGCACCCAGCACCCCGAGCACTGAGCACCCAGCACCCCGAGAATGAGCACCCAGCACCCCGAGTACTGAGCACCGAGCACCCTGAGCACTGAGTACCCAGCACCCTGAGCACTGAGCACCCAGCACCCTGAGTACTGAGCACCCAGCACCCTGAGTACTGAGCACCCAGCACCCTGAGCACTGAGCACCAAGCACCCCGAGTACTGAGCACCCAGCACCCTGAGCACTGAGCACCCATCACCCTGAGTACTGAGCACCCAGCACCCTGAGTACTGAACACCCAGCACCCTGAGCAGTGAGCACTGAGCACCCTGAGCACTGAGTACTGAGCACCGAGCACCCCGAGAACTGAGCACCCAGCACCCGGAGTACTGAGCACCTATCACCCCGAGCACTGAGCACCCAGCACCCTGAGTACTGAGCTCCGAGCACCCCGAGCACTGAGCACCCAGCGCCCCGAGCATTGAGCACCCAGCACCCAGAGCACTGAGCACCCAGCACCCTGAGTACTGAGCACCCAGCACCCTGAGTACTGAGCACCCAGCACCCTGAGCACTGAGCACCCAGCCCCCTGAGCACTGAGCACCCAGCACCCTGAGCACTGAGCACACAGCACCCTGAGCACTGAGCGCACAGCACACTGAGTACTGAGCACTGAGCACCCAGCACCCCGAGCACTGAGCACCCAGCACCCTGAGTACTGAGCACTGAGCACCCAGCACCCTGAGCACTGAGCACCCAGCACCCGAGTACTGAGCACCCAGCACACTGAGTACTGAGCACCCAGCACCCCGAGTACTGAGCACTCAGCATCCTGAGTACTGAGCACCCAGCACCCTGAGCACTGAGCACCCAGCACCCCGAGCACTGAGCACCCAGCACCCTGAGCACTGAGCACCCAGCACCCTGAGCACTGAGCACACAGCACCCTGAGCACTGAGCACCCAGCACCCTGAGCACTGAGCACAAAGCACCCTGAGTAGTGAGCACCCAACGTTCTGAGCACCGAGCACCCCAAGCACTGAGCACCCAACACCCTGAGTACTGAGCACCGATCTCCCCGAGCACTGAGCACCCAGCACCCTGAGTACTGAGCTCCGAGCACCCCGAGCACTGAGCACCCAGCGCCCCGAGCACTGAGCACCCAGCACCCTGAGCACTGAGCACCCAGCACCCCGAGCACTGAGCACCCAGCACCCTGAGTACTGAGCACCCAGCACCCTGAGTACTGAGCACCCAGCACCCTGAGCACTGAGTACCCAGCACCCTGAGCACTGAGCACCCAGCACCCTGAGCACTGAGCACACAGCACCCTGAGCACTGAGCACCCAGCACTCTGAGTACTGAGCACCCAGCACCCCGAGCACTGAGCACCCAGCACCCTGAGTACTGAGCACTGAGCACCCAGCACCCCGAGCAATGAGCACCCAGCCCCCTGAGCACTGAGCACCCAGCACCCTGAGCACTGAGCACCCAGCACCCTGAGTAGTGAGCACCCAACGTACTGAGCACCGAGCACCCGGGCCACTGAGCACCCAGCACCCTGTGTACTGAGCACCCTGAGTACTGAGCAAAGATCACCCTGAGCAATGAGCTCCCAGCACCCTGAGTACTGAGCACCCAGCACCCTGAGCACTGAGCATCCAGCACCCTGAGCACTGAGCAACCAGCACCCTGAGTACTGAGCAACCAGCACCCCGAGCACTGAGCACCCAGCACCCCGAGAATGAGCACCCAGCACCCCGAGTACTGAGCACCGAGCACCCTGAGCACTGAGTACCCAGCACCCTTAGCACTGAGCACCCAGCACCCTGAGTACTGAGCACCCAGCACCCTGAGTACTGAGCAACCAGCACCCTGAGCACTGAGCACCAAGCACCCCGAGTACTGAGCACCCAGCAACCTGAGCACTGAGCACCCAGCACCCTGAGTACTGAGCACACAGCACCCTGAGTACTGAACACCCAGCACCCTGAGCAGTGAGCACTGAGCACCCTGAGCACTGAGTACTGAGCACCGAGCACCCCGAGAACTGAGCACCCAGCACCCGGAGTACTGAGCACCTATCACCCCAAGCACTGAGCACCCAGCACCCTGAGTACTGAGCTCCGAGCACCCCGAGCACTGAGCACCCAGCGCCCCGAGCATTGAGCACCCAGCACCCTGAGCACTGAGCACCCAGCACCCCGAGCACTGAGCACCCAGCACCCTGAGTACTGAGCACCCAGCACCCTGAGTACTGAGCACCCAGCACCCTGAGCACTGAGTACCCAGCACCCTGAGCACTGAGCACCCAGCACCCTGAGCACTGAGCACACAGCACCCTGAGCACTGAGCACCCAGCACCCTGAGTACTGAGCACCCAGCACCCCGAGCACTGAGCAACCAGCAACCTGAGTATTGAGCACTGAGCACCCAGCACACCGAGCACTGAGCACCCAGCACCCTGAGCACTGAGCACCCAGCACCTGAGTACTGAGCACCCAGCACCCTGAGTACTGAGCACCCAGCACCCTGAGTACTGAGCACTGAGCACCCAGCACCCCGAGCAATGAGCACCCAGCACCCTGAGCACTGAGCACCCAGCACCCTGAGCACTGAGCACGCAGCACCCTGAGTAGTGAGCACCCAACGTACTGAGCACCGAGCACCCGGGGCACTGAGCACCAAGCACCCTGAGTACTGAGCACCCTGAGTACTGAGCAAAAATCACCCTGAGCACTGAGCTCCCAGCACCCTGAGTACTGAGCACCCAGCACCCTGAGCACTGAGCACCCAGCACCCTGAGTACTGAGCACCCAGCACCCTGAGCACTGAACACACAGCACCCTGAGTACTGAGCACCTCGAAAACTGAGCACCCAGCACCCTGAGTACTGAGCACCGAGCACCCCGAGCACTGAGCACCCAGCACTGCGAGCACTGAGCACCCAGCACCCAGAGCACTGAGCACCCAGCACCCTGAGTACTGAGCACCCAGCACCCTGAGTACTGAGCACCCAGCACCCTGAGCACTGAGTACCCAGCCCCCTGAGCACTGAGCACCCAGCACCCTGAGCACTGAGCACACAGCACCCTGAGCACTGAGCGCACAGCACACTGAGTACTGAGCACTGCGCACCCAGCACCCCGAGCACTGAGCACCCAGCACCCTGAGTACTGAGCACTGAGCACCCAGCACACCGAGCACTGAGCACCCAGCACCCTGAGCACTGAGCACCCAGCACCCGAGTACTGAGCACCCAGCACACTGAGTACTGAGCACCCAGCACCCCGAGTACTGAGCACCCAGCATCCTGAGTACTGAGCACCCAGCACCCTGAGCACTGAGCACCCAGCACCCCGAGCACTGAGCACCCAGCACCCTGAGCACTGAGCACCCAGCACCCTGAGCACTGAGCACACAGCACCCTGAGCACTGAGCACCCAGCACCCTGAGCACTGAGCACAAAGCACCCTGAGTAGTGAGCACCCAACGTACTGAGCACCGAGCACCCCAAGCACTGAGCACCCAACACCCTGAGTACTGAGCACCGATCTCCCCGAGCACTGAGCACCCAGCACCCTGAGTACTGAGCTCCGAGCACCCCGAGCACTGAGCACCCAGCGCCCCGAGCACTGAGCACAAAGCACCCTGAGCACTGAGCACCCAGCACCCCGAGCACTGAGCACCCAGCACCCTGAGTACTGAGCACCCAGCACCCTGAGTACTGAGCACCCAGCACCCTGAGCACTGAGTACCCAGCACCCTGAGCACTGAGCACCCAGCACCCTGAGCACTGAGCACACAGCACCCTGAGCACTGAGCACCCAGCACTCTGAGTACTGAGCACCCAGAACCCCGAGCACTGAGCACCCAGCACCCTGAGTACTGAGCACTGAGCACCCAGCACCCCGAGCAATGAGCACCCAGCCCCCTGAGCACTGAGCACCCAGCACCCTGAGCACTGAGCACCCAGCACCCTGAGTAGTGAGCACCCAACGTACTGAGCACCGAGCACCCGGGGCACTGAGCACCCAGCACCCTGTGTACTGAGCACCCTGAGTACTGAGCAAAGATCACCCTGAGCACTGAGCTCCCAGCACCCTGAGTACTGAGCACCCAGCACCCTGAGCACTGAGCATCCAGCACCCTGAGCACTGAGCACCCAGCACCCTGAGTACTGAGCACCCAGCACCCCGAGCACTGAGCACCCAGCACCCCGAGAATGAGCACCCAGCACCCCGAGTACTGAGCACCGAGCACCCTGAGCACTGAGTACCCAGCACCCTGAGCACTGAGCACCCAGCACCCTGAGTACTGAGCACCCAGCACCCTGAGTACTGAGCACCCAGCACCCTGAGCACTGAGCACCAAGCACCCCGAGTACTGAGCACCCAGCACCCTGATCACTGAGCACCCAGCACCCTGAGTACTGAGCACCCAGCACCCTGAGTACTGAACACCCAGCACCCTGAGCAGTGAGCACTGAGCACCCTGAGCACTGAGTACTGAGCACCGAGCACCCCGAGAACTGAGCACCCAGCACCCGGAGTACTGAGCACCTATCACCCCGAGCACTGAGCACCCAGCACCCTGAGTACTGAGCTCCGAGCACCCCGAGCACTGAGCACCCAGCGCCCCGAGCATTGAGCACCCAGCACCCTGAGCACTGAGCACCCAGCACCCCGAGCACTGAGCACCCAGCACCCTGAGTCCTGAGCACCGAGCACCCCGAGCACTGAGCACCCAGCACTGCGAGCACTGAGCACCCAGCACCCAGAGCACTGAGCACCCAGCACCCTGAGTACTGAGCACCCAGCACCCTGAGTACTGAGCACCCAGCACCCTGAGCACTGAGTACCCAGCCCCCTGAGCACTGAGCACCCAGCACCCTGAGCACTGAGCACACAGCACCCTGAGCACTGAGCGCACAGCACACTGAGTACTGAGCACTGAGCACCCAGCACCCCGAGCACTGAGCACCCAGCACCCTGAGTACTGAGCACTGAGCACCCAGCACCCTGAGCACTGAGCACCCAGCACCCGAGTACTGAGCACCCAGCACACTGAGTACTGAGCACCCAGCACCCCGAGTACTGAGCACCCAGCATCCTGAGTACTGAGCACCCAGCACCCTGGGCACTGAGCACCCAGCACCCCGAGCACTGAGCACCCAGCACCCTGAGCACTGAGCACCCAGCACCCTGAGCACTGAGCACACAGCACCCTGAGCACTGAGCACCCAGCACCCTGAGCACTGAGCACAAAGCACCCTGAGTAGTGAGCACCCAACGTTCTGAGCACCGAGCACCCCAAGCACTGAGCACCCAACACCCTGAGTACTGAGCACCGATCTCCCCGAGCACTGAGCACCCAGCACCCTGAGTACTGAGCTCCGAGCACCCCGAGCACTGAGCACCCAGCGCCCCGAGCACTGAGCACCCAGCACCCTGAGCACTGAGCACCCAGCACCCCGAGCACTGAGCACCCAGCACCCTGAGTACTGAGCACCCAGCACCCTGAGTACTGAGCACCCAGCACCCTGAGCACTGAGTACCCAGCACCCTGAGCACTGAGCACCCAGCACCCTGAGCACTGAGCACACAGCACCCTGAGCACTGAGCACCCAGCACTCTGAGTACTGAGCACCCAGCACCCCGAGCACTGAGCACCCAGCACCCTGAGTACTGAGCACTGAGCACCCAGCACCCCGAGCAATGAGCACCCAGCCCCCTGAGCACTGAGCACCCAGCACCCTGAGCACTGAGCACCCAGCACCCTGAGTAGTGAGCACCCAACGTACTGAGCACCGAGCACCCGGGGCACTGAGCACCCAGCACCCTGTGTACTGAGCACCCTGAGTACTGAGCAAAGATCACCCTGAGCAATGAGCTCCCAGCACCCTGAGTACTGAGCACCCAGCACCCTGAGCACTGAGCATCCAGCACCCTGAGCACTGAGCAACCAGCACCCTGAGTACTGAGCACCCAGCACCCCGAGCACTGAGCACCCAGCACCCCGAGAATGAGCACCCAGCACCCCGAGTACTGAGCACCGAGCACCCTGAGCACTGAGTACCCAGCACCCTGAGTACTGAGCACCCAGCACCCTGAGTACTGAGCACCCAGCACCCTGAGTACTGAGCACCCAGCACCCTGAGCACTGAGCACCAAGCACCCCGAGTACTGAGCACCCAGCAACCTGAGCACTGAGCACCCAGCACCCTGAGTACTGAGCACCCAGCACCCTGAGTACTGAACACCCAGCACCCTGAGCAGTGAGCACTGAGCACCCTGAGCACTGAGTACTGAGCACCGAGCACCCCGAGAACTGAGCACCCAGCACCCGGAGTACTGAGCCCCTATCACCCCGAGCACTGAGCACCCAGCACCCTGAGTACTGAGCTCCGAGCACCCCGAGCACTGAGCACCCCAGCGCCCCGAGCATTGAGCACCCAGCACCCTGAGCACTGAGCACCCAGCACCCCGAGCACTGAGCACCCAGCACCCTGAGTACTGAGCACCCAGCACCCTGAGTACTGAGCACCCAGCACCCTGAGCACTGAGTACCCAGCACCCTGAGCACTGAGCACCCAGCACCCTGAGCACTGAGCACACAGCACCCTGAGCACTGAGCACCCAGCACCCTGAGTACTGAGCACCCAGCACCCCGAGCACTGAGCAACCAGCACCCTGAGTACTGAGCACCCAGCACCCTGAGTACTGAGCACTGAGCACCCAGCACCCCGAGCAATGAGCACCCAGCACCCTGAGCACTGAGCACCCAGCACCCTGAGCACTGAGCACGCAGCACCCTGAGTAGTGAGCACCCAACGTACTGAGCACCGAGCACCCGGGGCACTGTGCACCAAGCACCCTGAGTACTGAGCACCCTGAGTACTGAGCAAAGATCACCCTGAGCACTGAGCTCCCAGCACCCTGAGTACTGAGCACCCAGCACCCTGAGCACTGAGCACCCAGCACCCTGAGTACTGAGCACCCAGCACCCTGAGCACTGAGCACCCAGCACCCTGAGTACTGAGCACCCAGCACACTGAGCACTGAGCACCCAGCACCCTGAGTACTGAGCACCCAGCACCCCGAGCACTGAGCACCCAGCACCCCGAGAATGAGCACCCAGCACCCCGAGTACTGAGCACCGAGCACCCTGAGTACTAAGCACCGAGCACCCTGAGTACTGAGCACCCAGCACCCTGAGTACTGAGCACCCAGCACCCCGAGCACTAAGCACCCAGCAAACTGAGCACTGAGCACCCAGCACCCTGTGTACTGAGCACTGAGCACCCAGCACCCCGAGCACTGAGCACCCAGCACCCGGAGTACTGAGCACCCAGCACCCTGAGTACTGAGCACCCCCCCCCAAGCCACCCCCGAGCACTAAGCACCCAGCAAACTGAGCACTGAGCACCCAGCACCCTGTGTACTGAGCACTGAGCACCCAGCACCCCGAGCACTGAGCACCCAGCACCCTGAGTACTAAGCACCGAGCACCCTGAGTACTGAGCACCCAGATCCCTGAGCACTGAACACACAGCACCCTGAGTACTGAGCACCTCGAGCACTGAGCACCCAGCACCATGAGTACTGAGCACCGAGCACCCCGAGCACTGAGCACCCAGCACCCCCGAGCACTGAGCACCCAGCACCCCGAGCACTGAGCACCCAGCACCCTGAGTACTGAGCACCCAGCACCCTGAGTACTGAGCACCCAGCACCCTGAGCACTGAGCACCCAGCACCCTGAGCACTGAGCACACAGCACCCTGAGCACTGACCACCCAGCACCCTGAGTACTGAGCACTGAGTACCCAGCACCCCGAGCACTGAGCACCTAGCACCCTGAGTACTAAGCACCCAGCACCCTGAGTACTGAGCACCCAGCGTACTGAGCACCGAGCACCCCGAGCACTGAGCACCCAGCACCCTGAGTACTGAGCACCCAGCACCACGAGCACTGAGCACCCAGCACCCTGAGTACTGAGCACCGAGCACCCTGAGTCCTGAGCACAGAGCACCCTGAGTACTGAGCACCCAGCGTACTGAGAAACCGAGCACCCAGCACCCTGAGTACTGAGCACCCAGCACCCTGAGCACTGAACACACAGCACCCTGAGTACTGAGCACCTCGAAAACTGAGCACCCAGCACCCTGAGTACTGAGCACCGAGCACCCCGAGCACTGAGCACCCAGCACCGCGAGCACTGAGCACGGAGCACCCCGAGCACTGAGCACCCAGCACCCTGAGTACTGAGCACCCAGCACCCTGAGAACTGAGCACCCAGCACCCTGAGCACTGAGTACCCAGCCCCCTGAGCACTGAGCACCCAGCACCCTGAGCACTGAGCACACAGCACCCTGAGCACTGAGCACACAGCACCCTGAGTACTGAGCACTGAGCACCCAGCACCCTGAGTACTGAGCACTGAGCACCCAGCACACCGAGCACTGAGCACCCAGCACCCTGAGCACTGAGCACCCAGCACCCGAGTACTGAGCACCCAGCACCCTGAGTACTGAGCACCCAGCACGCTGAGTACTGAGCAACCAGCACCCCGAGTACTGAGCACCCAGCACCCTGAGTACTGAGCACCCAGCACCCCGAGCACTGAGCACCCAGCACCCCGAGCACTGAGCACCCAGCACCCCGAGCACTGAGCACCCAGCACCCCGAGCACTGAGCACTGAGCACCCTAAGTACTGAGCACTGAGCACCCTGAGTACTAAGCACCCAGCACCCTGAGTACTGAGCACCCAGCACCCTGAGTACTGAGCACCCAGCACCCTGAGAACTGAGCACCCAGCGTACTGAGCACCGAGCACCCCGAGCACTGAGCACCCAGCACCCTGTGTACTGAGCACTGAGCACCCAGCACCCTGAGCACTGAGCACTCAGCACCCGAGTACTGAGCACCCAGCACCCTGAGTACTGAGC